>NC_072733.1:111306448-111442718 GCF_026930045.1 Uloborus diversus
AACAAGCTTGTTCCAGTGCCTACAATTTATAGGTAAGTCAAATTTAACACAAAAGAATTACTGGTTTCTTTTCTCTTTTTTTTTTTTTTTTAAGTTTCTCCTCTGATATCATTATTTTCAAACCATTATGTTTGGCCAAAAATGTTGCATCTTAAATTTAATTGAAAATTAATGGAATAATAACATAAATTTAAGAAATTTCGATTCTCTAGAGTCCCTATATGAAAACGTACTTTTCAGAGTTGCGACAACGCGGCATCATTTTCCTATTGGACGAAGACCGCCTGAGGCAGTGTTTCTTCTTCTCCCGTAGGATTAACATGGAGCGTATGACAGTGCTGTGGAAAAACCCAGAATCTGGAAAATTAAAGGTGAGTCCAAGATTTTAATGCTTATATTACTGTTCTACAATGTTCAAATTATACGTGTGTAGCTTTACTTGAGTGAGTCCATTCCTATTTCTTTAACTAATGAGTAATTATATCAAGAACATGTGTTCCGGTATGCTAAAATTCCCTTCTGACACTTTATTTGGATCTTTTATAGTTAGTTTACCTGTTAAATCGATTATTCCAATCACAACGTTATTGAAAAACAACACTTTAAGACAAGGCAAAAGTTTAAATTGTGTAAATTAAATTTTTTTAACGATAGATCTCTGTATTTGGTTTGGCGCGATCAATTTCGTGCTTGGCGACGAGAGGAAGTAAACAAAACATACACTTGTGATGTACGCGAGGATGTCTTAACATGTGATTTGTATTATAAATGCTGTATGTTGCAGAATTTTTTTTTTTTTTTTTCAATAAATGTGACTTGATATTAAAACCCATTTTGACTTATGTTTTAATGTTAGGGTTTTTATTTTTCCCGATCATTGACAAAAATTGACTTATGTATCGTTTTTAATATTCCTTCAAGCTATAAAACTCCAAGTTAAATCTTCTCTTTATGCAACGTCAAGTATTTACAGTGTCAAATTTTTGTTTTTTGAATGGAGATGCAGAGGAAATAAAATGCTTATAAATTATAGAACTTTCAATGCTTGCTGGCAGTATCTTTTAATAACATTTAGATTTAAGGAAAAACGATTTGTTATGATTTTCTGCCAAATATTTATTAGTTAAAAATTGTAAAAAAAAATGTCAATTTGATTATGAAATTAATGTCACCACATGAATTTGCCAAAGCGTTTGAGGTGGATATGAAGTAGAACACTTGCTTGACACACGGCAGTTTTTATCAATTTTTTAGGTTGAGCGAGCCAATATAAAATGTACTATTTTATTAAAAATTTAATGCATTGTAGGCAGTTTTAGTTATTTTGGTAATTTTCTCTTTTTTATTCAACAAGCATGTCACTCGCTGTGTGTTCCATCATGAACAGAAAACTGAGATGTTCTAAGTTCGTTTCAAGTAGTGTGTTGGTACTTTTTATTATGCTCTAATTAGGGTTTCTAATTTTTAGGTTGCCTTGTTATTTCCTTTACATGCTACTCTTTCTTTATTACCTGAAGAATAAAGTGCATGCTATCACCCCGCTTCAGGTTAGTAAAAATTTCTATTTTTATTGAGAAAATGATTTTTAAATAATTATGACCATGATTGATGCATAATTAAGTTTTAACCCGGGAGAACTCGCGGTACTTTTTGTCACACGAATGCTCACGGGGGGCTCCGTTGGCCCGGAGTGGTTATTTCAGTAAATTAAGTTTGCAAAATAGAAAAAAAAAATGTGTTTTCAACTCTGAATTATAAATAGATAAAGAGCCTACAAAATATGTTTTAAAAAGTAAGGTTTAAGAAAGTTTTATGATACATGAATCTAAATCTTCTAAGCATTACTGATGATTGCGTTACTGTTCTGTGTCAACTTCTTCTTCATCATCTTCATTAAGGGAGTTCTCATCAGTTGAAACCTCAACCAACAAGGTCTGCAACCTCTTCATTTCATCTTTGTAGCTTAAATAGCGATGCATTTCACAACCTCTTCCTTTACATTCACAATCTGAAATGAAAGAGTGAGCGCTCGCTCCGGGCCTCTGAGGCCCGAACCGGAATTTTCTGGGAAAAAGGGGGAATGTACATTCCTGAAAAGCATGTGGTCAGTATGTAAGTCACCTCGAACGCAGCTACTGTGGACCTTTTTCATTTCCGTTGAAGGGGTGATTTTTGGCAGCGTAGTTTTGTAATGACCGGGCCTGAAAGGCTCGGTGCGAGTTCTCCCGGGTTAACAAGTGTTGAATTACCTTTGAGATCAGGACCGTTATCATGGGTTTTTGAAATTGTAAAAGTCCTCCCAGCCACAGCCTTTTTCAGAAATTAGGTACATTTAAAGTTTTGCGTGTTGAAATATCAATACTTTTATGATAAAATGCTGAATCAAAGATTTTTTAAGTGAAACTTTTTATGCGACGGCTTTGAAGTTATGATCCAATCTTTTTGTGTGACGAAAAGTGGTGGGGATAAGCAATGTCGGTTAGAAGGAAAGCATTGGCTTGCTTGCCTTCAGGTATTGGAGAAAAGTGAGACATTACACTCTTCTCGCTTCCTTTCTCATTTTGTACGAATGCATGTACTGCGTTCAGGCAGCGCGGAGATCAATATGTACATTTGTAATTACTTACTTTAGTTATTATAAACAGATCATTTCTCTTCTTAAGAAGGAAGAAGATGATCATTATCAGTGGACACATGTATATAATTTTATGTAAAAATATGAATAAGAAAAACACAATCGGTTCAAAAGTGTTTGATGAATAGTTAAAATGTTTCACGTCTATCGTGTGTCATTATGACACAACCTGTTTCTTGGAATTGAACTTTAGAAGAATTCTACTCTTCTAGATCAGCAGAAAAATAACGTACATGAAGCTCTCACCCCACATCAAGTTCGTAAAAATTTCGATATTTGGTGGGAAAATGATTTTTAAATAATTCTATCTCGATTAATGTGGAGTTAAATTTTAACTAGTGTATAATTGCATTTTAAAATAAAGGCTGTCATCGTGGGGTTATGAGATTATCTGTAAAGATCAGGGTTCGAAAATATCTGATATTTTGACATACAGTCGAGTCCCGACTTACGCGAGGGATGCTTTCCAAGACCCCTCGCGTAAGTCGAAATTTCGCGTTGTGGAAAAGGGTATGCGTATAAACTTTTACAAACATAACCAATCATTTTAGACACATGTAAACACAACCTTTATACAGTTAAAAACCTTTTCTTAACCATAACTTACTCACTGTTTCTTACATAAAGAACTGATTTTTTTTTTTTTTTTTTTTGTATTTAAAAAAAAGCCGTTTTATTCAACATAAAATACTGCTATGATGCACAAAAACAATGATCAATGGGGAAGAAAGACATAAAATAAACCAGTACTGTACGTAAGGCATGTAGTAAGGAGAACAAATGCCCTATAATTGTACCGTACAGTTGATTCAGTAATGATATTTGTAACTTAAAAAAAGTGAAAATGATGATTTATGCTGCAGTTATTCTAATATATTTTTAAATACAGTTGCCTCATTGGTTCTTTTATAAAGTTTCCATCTATCGCATTACCCCTCTTCCTGGTTTCTTTAATTTACAATAAAAAACAGCTTCCATTTCCATAATTTTTGCATTTTGCTTGGATACTATTACTCGGTGAACTTTTATGGATTTCCTTTTCTTGACTTTTAACTGTACGTATGGAAGATTCACTCATACCGTCATACCTAATTGTTGTGCTACCCTTCGAAGCATTTTTTGGTTCAGCTTCAGCTTTTCAAGAAGCTCTACCTTTTCTTTAATTGTCAGAAACGTTCTCGTTTTCTTTCTATCTTCGCCAACTTTAGATAAAGCAGCGCTCCTAAGTGTCGTTATATTTCGTTAACTTTCGCATTTAGAATGAAAAAAAAATAATGGAAAATGAGAAGTAGTTATTTATATAAGCGATAAAAGACTAGTACAGTGTGGGTACTTCTGCTCTCAGTGATTCTAAAGGGATGAAGGTCCGTTCACGAAAACAATTTACTCACCGCAGTTCCTTTCCGAAAATTTTCATGTTGCGGGCGAGGAATTCGCGCTAGCTCAAAAATTTTTTACTGTTGAAAAAAATCGCGTTATAGCCATTTCGCGTAAGTCGGATCGCTTTGTAGCGGGAGTCGACTGTATATTGGATATTTTGATATTTATCCGATGTTTTCAACCAATGCAAAATAAAGTGTTTAGTAACTGCTTCCTTAAAGCAGAGTTATTTATTTTCTTATATTATTATTATAATGCATCAACTTTAAAAGTAATTTTTCTTTCATTATTTATATTCATTTATTACATGTTCATTATTTTGCCTCACCCACTGAAAAAGTAATTATATTGCATCCGAGTTCATTTCAACCTCTCATCAAAATAAATATATAAATAAATAAATATTCAATTTATCAGGGCTTATCTTAATTTGTTGAAGGCTTTAGAAAATCAATACTTTTGTTAGGAAATAGAACATTGAAATAAATGGGAATTTAAATACTCTAAAACAGTGGTGCCCAACATACGGCTTTCAAAACTGATTCATGTGGCCAGCTGAAATATCTGGTATAGATAAATGAATTTACTGAAAAATGTGGCTTTATTTTAAAGAATTTAAATTTAAGCATCAGTATATTGCATTCTCTATATTTTTACTTCACTTAAATTTATATGTTAAAAACAAACAAAAACAGTTTATAATTAGTTTCTATAGTATGCACTCACATTTTTTCAATCACAATCACAAGGAAGCACTTTGATGAGGTAGTGGCATTCACGTAAAAGTTTAAAACAGGAGTTCAATTTTTTTCCCCGCAATCTTGACTAAAACCATTAAAAAAATTAATTCATAGTTTTCTGAAAAGTACTCAGGGCTGCTGAAATAACACTTTCTGGAATAGAATTTGTTCAATATAACTGTACCATGTGATTTCATTATAGGATTTGTAGGACCATAGGAGCTATTTGTTGATCAAAAAATAAAATAAAAAATATTAATATTATTCAAATAATTGGAACCCGTACAACATGCCCCACTGTCCAACGTGCCCCACCTCCCCCTACAATTTTGTTGTGGATATTCCTAAGTGAGGCGCAGAAAAAACAAGCAAGTTTTCTCACGGTTCCTAAAAAATTTTGAATCACGAATGTTCATTACTTATTTTAGTCATCATAAACTGATGATTTCTCTTCTTAAGAGCAAAGATGATGCACAGTAACAAATATGTACATAACTTTATGTACATGATTTTATGTACATAATTAAATGAAAAACAATCTATGCTAGTCAAAAGAGATTGATGAATTAGGTAAAATATTCCCCTGTAATATGTGTTTTACTTTTTCAAGTGTTTTTAAAACACATCCTGTTATTTGAAATTAAATTTTACAACACACTTAATGCAAAGTAGTTGAAATACAGCTCTATTTCAATTAAAGTGTGTTTATTTGTTTTACATTTATAATTTTATGAACTAGTTTAAAAAAACATTCCTGCCAATTGTGTTCAGCCGTATTGATGATTTAGCACATTTGAAGAGTTTTACTTCTGGTTTTAAATTTATTTGCCCTTAATGTTTTTTAAGTTTCTTCCAGATATTCTGCAACTTGAAGAAAGCTCAACTACTAGTTGAATATAGCCCTGATGCAGATGTTCTAGAAAACTCATGATAGTATTGTACTGTTCGCTTAAAGAATTGTATAATAGAATGATCTCCAATATTTAGTTCACAAGGATGTCCAGAAATCATTTTCCAAGTTTTCTTAGCTTGACAGCTTTATCAAAACTAATGAAGTTGTTTAAAAAAATAATAAACTTCCATACATAATATGCCATTCATGTTTGTTATGCTTCTTATTATGCTGATGACTTCAGGAAATTTGTTGCCGAAATGGTCTTTGGACTTTCAACAATGACATACAAACCAACAAAAATTTTGTGTTTAAATTCTAAATAGTGTAATTAAATGAAATTTTGATCTTCTTCATACAAACAGTGCTGTATTTCTGATTTGTCACTATTATTATCATATTTATTATCATTCATTTGTATAATAATATTGAAATGTAAAGAGGTAAAACAAACAATAATTTTGCTACAGAAATTGAGAAATAGCTGGAATTCTGTTTTGACTCTCTAAATTTAGAGTTTTGAATTTGTTTTGTAAAACAAATGCTTTAAGGTTTATGCTTGTCTGTCATGTAAAAATATTGTTTTCAATTTAGATTTTTAATAAATTAGGCTAAAAAATTTAGGTATACATAAAATTATGAAAGATACATTTAGGTTTGTTTATTTCAGCATTAAATGAACAGTTCATTGATGCTTATTCTCTTTGTGTAGTTATCCAGAAATCCCCCCCCCCTCTCAAGAAGAGATTTTTCTCCCCACTTAAAATACAGGACAGGATTTGAATAACTGCAAATAACTCCAATTTTGGAAGGGATAGGTAGCAACTGTTATCTTAGTCCACTTCCGACTGTCAATGCACCTTCTCTGTTTCTGACTAAATTCTGGAAGCATTTTTCAGGATGTTGGAATATAGGTCATGTTCATCCATCCATGATACAGGGTAATGAATGGAATTGCAATCTATATGAAAAAATCTGAACAAAATATTCAATTTATTTCAATCAAGGATTATTTTTTTTTTCACAAACATTCTCTTCACAAATAGTATAAAAGAATAAATTACAAGCATCAGTATATTTTGCCCTGTCTAGTCGAAACTCCCTAATTGAGTAGATGGGAGTAAAGCCTATAACAAAATTCATTTTCTTTATGCTTATAAGTGACTGAAATTTTTGATTAAACTTGTGTTTTGTTCATAGTTATTAGTTTTAGGAGATGATACTTTGGAGGAAAGAATTTTTAAAAATTTGATAATAATAACCACACTTTGAACATGTGAATATTTTAAAGTTACGTTGCATTTCAGAAAACACAAAGATTAATCTTTGCTTATTTTTTTACTTAAGCAGTTATTGACAATAATAGTTTGCCCCAAAATCTATAAAAACTATAAATTCTGTTTTGGTACCCTGAATTTGATTTTAATTGCCTTATTGAGAAAAATGTCTTTGTCTTCTCTTTTTTTTTTGTGTAAAAATGTTAGAAATTCTATGTTTGAAATAAAGTTTACAGATGTAACAACACCAAAAAATAAATTGAACATTAGAGACTTTTGTTGTAATCTTTATGTGATAATGACCTGAACTGTTAGTATGGAATGAATGAGTTTTCTTCATGCTAAGTTGTATTAAAAATCTCTGTCAAAGTTAAATGTAAACATTTCTTTTCCACGAACATTGAAAATAAGTACAAGTCCTCTACTGGTGCTGGGAATGATTTTTTTCTTTGTTTCATTAAGAAAGTGTCTACTTTCTTTTCTTCATAATATTGTTTTGATTTGAAAATATTGTTCAAAATGTAAGTAATAGATGCATGATGTGATGCAGAGAAATAAATAAATAACATTAGATACATTTGTTTCTTATTCATATGAGTTGAAAATAAGTAATGTTTGAAATTACACCCCCTCAATTCCTCAATTTATTTCTGAATATTTCTATCTACATCAAATTAAAGTAATAATTTTCAGCTTTATTCAAATTAATATTTTAACCAAGAGTGCCTACTGAACCGCTAAAATATTTAGAGGTTCTTGGTATTCTTTCTTTCTTTTTTTTGGGGGGGGGGAGGGGTTACCTCGTTTTGACCATCTACCTATTTCTAGTATTGAACTTTCAAATTTTCCTTTGCATATTTATCTTACAAATTTTTAATTTCATGTTTAACTTAATCACATTTAAATCAGAAAATTGTACAGGGTAAACTTAAACATGCAATTTTAATTAGCATTTTTTTTAATAGCAAACCATTTTAATTAGTGATATTGCTTTTTAGATGGTTACAGGAAATATTTTTAGATTTAAAACTCTTTACAACGTTTGCCTTTCCGAAACAAAAACAAGCAATTTCTAATGTGCATTATCTGTCATTCATTTATTTATTTTCATTTTCTTACCTTTTTTTTATCTCTTTATTTATTTTGAATCAATTAAATTCTAACACATGGAGGTGAGAATTCACATGCTGCGAATCATAAAAAAAAAGAAATAAAAATTATTACAAAAAAAAACTGTCGGCAGATTTAAATGGATATATTTTTGCTGAAATTACAAAATAATAAATTATTCCTTAATTTTAACTGTAAAAGGCATGTGACAGCAAAGTTGCACTTTTTGAAGATTAGCCCATTAGTGACTGAAGTTTTTAATTAAACTAATGTTTTCTTTTTCGGATGAAAATGCTGAAAATTTTGTGTTTTAAATAAAGTTTATAGATACAATAACACCAAAAAGTAAATTGAACAACAGAGATCTATGTCGTTTACAACAACAACAAGATTATAACAATAAGATCATGCTATTGATCTGAAAACTTAGGATGAAATAAATGAGTTTTCCTCATGCTAAATTGTTTTCAATTTTTAGCTTTTGCTTTGTCATAAAAATTCAAAATAAGTACAAGTCCTTTTTTGGTGCTCTGAATTGTTTTAATTTTGTTTCATTAAAAAAATGTCTACTATCTAACTACTTTTCATTCTAGTATTGTTTTGGTATAAAAAATGTTGTTGAAAATTTTAAATAATAGATAGTATACTTTCTAGAAATAAATATAAAATAATGGAGACATCTGTTTCTTATGCATATAAGAATGTTGAAAAAATAGAATGTGTCAAAATACACCCCCCCCCCTCCTTAACTTCCCAATTTATTTTCTGAATATTTCTATCTGCCTCTAGTTTCAAATAAAAATGACCTCTGATTAATATAATTTCAGTTTTCAACTTTATACAAATTAATCTATTAACTAGGTGTGTCCACTAAACCATTAAAATATTCAGAGGTTCTTAATCTCTTTTTTTTTTTTTTTTTTGGAGTGGGTTGGGGCAAGATAGGATCCTCGCAGTGTGGGGTGCCCCACGTCTTAAGGGGTCCAATGGCCTCTGAAATGAAAGAAAAAAATTGAAAAAACCTAGCACTAAGACTTATATAACGTTACAAATATACACTGATGGCCTCTGGGGAGGGTATATACAGATTTTGTTGCAGGGAGGCCTAAAATGTATAGATGCTGGCCTGGATAGGATACCTTGTTTTAAGCTTCTACATATTTCTAGTATTACTCTTTCAAACTTTCCTTTTGCATATACATGGGTGCCACACACCTAACACCCCCCCCCCCGTAGGTGGGCATCCCTGGCATATATTTCCTTTCGGAGTTTTTAAGCTAATGCTAAACTTTGTTCCATTTAAATCAGAAAATTGTATTTTTTTCCTTTTATAGAAAAAAAAAATAAATAAGTAATGCTTTTGATATCAATATAAGAAATATTTCTATGTTCAAAAATCTTTATAAAGCTTAATTTAATGTAGCAAAAGCAAGCATTTTTTTATGTTCGTTATTTGTTGCTTATTTATTTATTTTCATTTTCTTAATCAGTCTTTATTCTTTCATTCATTTTGAATCATTTAAAATTAAAATATAATTTTCGTTGTCTCGGAATCTTTTGATTAATTTAAAATTGATCGTATTAAAGAGAATAAGGTTTAAGAAAAAAAAATCTGCTCTTAATTCTGCTAACACAGGGCCATTTTGTCTTTTTATAATGTTTGAATCAAAATCGAGCGTTTCACTTATTGACAGCATGCATTTTCGAATCAGCGTGCTTACATCCTTCAGAACCCGTTTCAGCCACTCTTTCCGCTCCCGTTTGCGACTATTTTTTTTAAATGAAACTCGAAAGCGAGCAAGGAGCCAATCTTGCAGCTCGGCGGCAACCCTATCTTCCCCCTGTAACCGGTTGCGCTTTCCGAGCGTAGCTGTTGTCGCAACTCTGAAAACTACGTTTTCATATAGGGACTCTACCCTCTCTAAGCGGATCTGCTGACAGGTTTTGGATGAATTCTTCCCCCTCTAAACGACTGTCTATGCTCAAAATTTTAATTTCATGTTTAACTTAATCACATTTAAATCAGAAAATTGTACAGGGTAAACTTAAACATGCAATTTTAATTAGCATTTTTTTTTAATAGCAAACCATTTTAATTAGTGATATTGCTTTTTAGATGGTTACAGGAAATATTTTTAGATTTAAAACTCTTTACAACGTTTGCCTTTCCGAAACAAAAACAAGCAATTTCTAATGTGCATTATCTGTCATTCATTTATTTGTTTTCATTTTCTTACCTTTTTTTATCTCTTTATTTATTTTGAATCAATTAAATTCTAACACATGGAGGTGAGAATTCACATGCTGCGAATCATAAAAAAAAAAGAAATAAAAATTATTACAAAAAAAAAACTGTCGGCAGATTTAAATGGATATATTTTTGCTGAAATTACAAAATAATAAATTATTCCTTAATTTTAACTGTAAAAGGCATGTGACAGCAAAGTTGCACTTTTTGAAGATTAGCCCATTAGTGACTGAAGTTTTTAATTAAACTAATGTTTTCTTTTTCGGATGAAAATGCTGAAAATTTTGTGTTTTAAATAAAGTTTATAGATACAATAACACCAAAAAGTAAATTGAACAACAGAGATCTATGTCGTTTACAACAACAACAAGATTATAACAATAAGATCATGCTATTGATCTGAAAACTTAGGATGAAATAAATGAGTTTTCCTCATGCTAAATTGTTTTCAATTTTTAGCTTTTGCTTTGTCATAAAAATTCAAAATAAGTACAAGTCCTTTTTTGGTGCTCTGAATTGTTTTAATTTTGTTTCATTAAAAAAATGTCTACTATCTAACTACTTTTCATTCTAGTATTGTTTTGGTATAAAAATGTTGTTGAAAATTTTAAATAATAGATAGTATACTTTCTAGAAATAAATATAAAATAATGGAGACATCTGTTTCTTATGCATATAAGAATGTTGAAAAAATAGAATGTGTCAAAATACACCCCCCCCCCTCCTTAACTTCCCAATTTATTTTCTGAATATTTCTATCTGCCTCTAGTTTCAAATAAAAATGACCTCTGATTAATATAATTTCAGTTTTCAACTTTATACAAATTAATCTATTAACTAGGTGTGTCCACTAAACCATTAAAATATTCAGAGGTTCTTAATCTCTTTTTTTTTTTTTTTTTTTTTGGAGTGGGTTGGGGCAAGATAGGATCCTCGCAGTGTGGGGTGCCCCACGTCTTAAGGGGTCCAATGGCCTCTGAAATGAAAGAAAAAAATTGAAAAAACCTAGCACTAAGACTTATATAACGTTACAAATATACACTGATGGCCTCTGGGGAGGGTCTATACAGATTTTGTTGCAGGGAGGCCTAAAATGTATAGATGCTGGCCTGGATAGGATACCTTGTTTTAAGCTTCTACATATTTCTAGTATTACTCTTTCAAACTTTCCTTTTGCATATACATGGGTGCCACACACCTAACACCCCCCCCCCCCCCGTAGGTGGGCATCCCTGGCATATATTTCCTTTCGGAGTTTTTAAGCTAATGCTAAACTTTGTTCCATTTAAATCAGAAAATTGTATTTTTTTCCTTTTATAGAAAAAAAAAAATAAATAAGTAATGCTTTTGATATCAATATAAGAAATATTTCTATGTTCAAAAATCTTTATAAAGCTTAATTTAATGTAGCAAAAGCAAGCATTTTTTTATGTTCGTTATTTGTTGCTTATTTATTTATTTTCATTTTCTTAATCAGTCTTTATTCTTTCATTCATTTTGAATCATTTAAAATTAAAATATAATTTTCGTTGTCTCGGAATCTTTTGATTAATTTAAAATTGATCGTATTAAAGAGAATAAGGTTTAAGAAAAAAAAATCTGCTCTTAATTCTGCTAACACAGGGCCATTTTGTCTTTTTATAATGTTTGAATCAAAATCGAGCGTTTCACTTATTGACAGCATGCATTTTCGAATCAGCGTGCTTACATCCTTCAGAACCCGTTTCAGCCACTCTTTCCGCTCCCGTTTGCGACTATTTTTTTTAAATGAAACTCGAAAGCGAGCAAGGAGCCAATCTTGCAGCTCGGCGGCAACCCTATCTTCCCCCTGTAACCGGTTGCGCTTTCCGAGCGTAGCTGTTGTCGCAACTCTGAAAACTACGTTTTCATATAGGGACTCTACCCTCTCTAAGCGGATCTGCTGACAGGTTTTGGATGAATTCTTCCCCCTCTAAACGACTGTCTATGCTCAAAATTTTAATTTCATGTTTAACTTAATCACATTTAAATCAGAAAATTGTACAGGGTAAACTTAAACATGCAATTTTAATTAGCATTTTTTTTTAATAGCAAACCATTTTAATTAGTGATATTGCTTTTTAGATGGTTACAGGAAATATTTTTAGATTTAAAACTCTTTACAACGTTTGCCTTTCCGAAACAAAAACAAGCAATTTCTAATGTGCATTATCTGTCATTCATTTATTTGTTTTCATTTTCTTACCTTTTTTTTATCTCTTTATTTATTTTGAATCAATTAAATTCTAACACATGGAGGTGAGAATTCACATGCTGCGAATCATAAAAAAAAAAGAAATAAAAATTATTACAAAAAAAAAACTGTCGGCAGATTTAAATGGATATATTTTTGCTGAAATTACAAAATAATAAATTATTCCTTAATTTTAACTGTAAAAGGCATGTGACAGCAAAGTTGCACTTTTTGAAGATTAGCCCATTAGTGACTGAAGTTTTTAATTAAACTAATGTTTTCTTTTTCGGATGAAAATGCTGAAAATTTTGTGTTTTAAATAAAGTTTATAGATACAATAACACCAAAAAGTAAATTGAACAACAGAGATCTATGTCGTTTACAACAACAACAAGATTATAACAATAAGATCATGCTATTGATCTGAAAACTTAGGATGAAATAAATGAGTTTTCCTCATGCTAAATTGTTTTCAATTTTTAGCTTTTGCTTTGTCATAAAAATTCAAAATAAGTACAAGTCCTTTTTTGGTGCTCTGAATTGTTTTAATTTTGTTTCATTAAAAAAATGTCTACTATCTAACTACTTTTCATTCTAGTATTGTTTTGGTATAAAAATGTTGTTGAAAATTTTAAATAATAGATAGTATACTTTCTAGAAATAAATATAAAATAATGGAGACATCTGTTTCTTATGCATATAAGAATGTTGAAAAAATAGAATGTGTCAAAATACACCCCCCCCCCTCCTTAACTTCCCAATTTATTTTCTGAATATTTCTATCTGCCTCTAGTTTCAAATAAAAATGACCTCTGATTAATATAATTTCAGTTTTCAACTTTATACAAATTAATCTATTAACTAGGTGTGTCCACTAAACCATTAAAATATTCAGAGGTTCTTAATCTCTTTTTTTTTTTTTTTGGAGTGGGTTGGGGCAAGATAGGATCCTCGCAGTGTGGGGTGCCCCACGTCTTAAGGGGTCCAATGGCCTCTGAAATGAAAGAAAAAAATTGAAAAAAACCTAGCACTAAGACTTATATAACGTTACAAATATACACTGATGGCCTCTGGGGAGGGTCTATACAGATTTTGTTGCAGGGAGGCCTAAAATGTATAGATGCTGGCCTGGATAGGATACCTTGTTTTAAGCTTCTACATATTTCTAGTATTACTCTTTCAAACTTTCCTTTTGCATATACATGGGTGCCACACACCTAACACCCCCCCCCCCCCCCGTAGGTGGGCATCCCTGGCATATATTTCCTTTCGGAGTTTTTAAGCTAATGCTAAACTTTGTTCCATTTAAATCAGAAAATTGTATTTTTTTCCTTTTATAGAAAAAAAAAATAAATAAGTAATGCTTTTGATATCAATATAAGAAATATTTCTATGTTCAAAAATCTTTATAAAGCTTAATTTAATGTAGCAAAAGCAAGCATTTTTTTTATGTTCGTTATTTGTTGCTTATTTATTTATTTTCATTTTCTTAATCAGTCTTTATTCTTTCATTCATTTTGAATCATTTAAAATTAAAATATAATTTTCGTTGTCTCGGAATCTTTTGATTAATTTAAAATTGATCGTATTAAAGAGAATAAGGTTTAAGAAAAAAAAATCTGCTCTTAATTCTGCTAACACAGGGCCATTTTGTCTTTTTATAATGTTTGAATCAAAATCGAGCGTTTCACTTATTGACAGCATGCATTTTCGAATCAGCGTGCTTACATCCTTCAGAACCCGTTTCAGCCACTCTTTCCGCTCCCGTTTGCGACTATTTTTTTTAAATGAAACTCGAAAGCGAGCAAGGAGCCAATCCTGCAGCTCGGCGGCAACCCTATCTTCCCCCTGTAACCGGTTGCGCTTTCCGAGCGTAGCTCTGCCGTCATACGCATAGTTGCCGTAACTCCACTTTTTGTCGATTTTGAGTTATTGCGATTTTTGGGTACTATAGGCCATTACGCATGTGTGTACGAAAGGATATATTCGGTTGAAGCGTCCTTCCCACCTAAATCGATAGCCAGTTTTGCCGCAACTCCTCCAAAATGCAGTCGGTACTCGGCATAAATGCCGCAAATCCAATCATAGGCATAAATGCCGCAACTCCGCACGCGTGGTGGAGTTACTGTGTTTACGCTTAGGAACGGACCAGAGACACGATGCGCGAAAGGGCCAGCGCGGAAGTTTCAGCTGGTGATGTTTACTTTGCAAGGTAGACTGTGGCACACCTTCATTTTATTTTAGTACGTGGACGTGTGATCTTGACCTATCTAGTGTGCCCGAGTGAATTATTGTTCAGCAGCAATAGTGCATACCTAAAAAAAGTGCTCTTGGAGACTTCAAAAGTCAGGTGAGTTTATTTTTATTCTGTAATTCACTAAAAACTTACACTAAAGTTTGTGTATTTATTAGTGCAATATTGCAGTTACTAGTTTTAATTACGTAGACTAATTAGGTGGGACAACGGCTTTTAAGAAGAGTCACCTTTTTAATGAGTTTTCTGTCTGTTTGGCTGTTAGGGTATAACAAATTGACCGCCACAATGGAAACCGATCCAGAGGAGCGGGAGGCATTTAAATTGGATCAAGATGACAACAACAGTGCATCTTCACCAAAAGTGGGCCCGTCCCACATTAATACGAGTTCAAACCGCTCCATGCTAAATCCAAATTTTGTTTGCACTGATTCTTCGGATTCCAGTGATTGTGATCCGTTTGATTACTATATACGATTAACGGAAGCAAAGAAAAATAGGGCAAACGGCAGCAGCAGCACTGAACTGGGACAGTCCACTTCAAATACCGGTACTCCGAGCGTTAAGGAATCTGATGTAGCCGAAAGTTTGACGAAGAGGGGTGCCACTAGAAAGAGAAAAATGTACAGCCAATCTGTAAATGACAGGAAAGAGGATCAACGGTCAAAGAAAGTTAAACAACATCAACTCAAAGCTAGTTGCGCTTGCACCTTTAAAGCTTGCGGTTCAAAAATTTCCAATGATCGAAGATACGTCTTAAATTCTGAATATTGGGCTATGAAACCGAATGAACAGCAGCTTTTTGTTTCGTCGTGTGTAACACAATCGGTAGTTAAAAGAAGGCGCGGCGAGAATGCTGATAAACGCAAGAGATCTGTTACGTACGAGTTAAAAGATGAAAACGGAAAAGCTTGCCATGTGTGTAAAACATTCTTCCTTACAACTCTTGGTTATAGTGCTAAAAACGATAGAATCATTGTTAAGGTCCTGAACGGCGATAAAGTTTTTGGTAACTATGTGACTGCTGATAAAAGAGGTCGGTATGAAAGAGACAAAACAACCAGAGATCTTATAAATAAACACATAGAATCTTTTTCGCCTAGCGTGTCTCATTACCGTAGGGAGCACGCTCCGAACAAAAGATATTTGACAAACGACGTAACGGTCACTGATATGCATGCGGATTTTGTTGAAAAGTATCCAAATATTACGTGTTCGTATGATTTGTACCGAAAATGTGTCAAAGCTTTGAATATTTCGTTTACCAAACTTGGTCATGAAGAGTGCGATCATTGCGAAATTTTTAAGCTACATGACCCTCTGCATACAGAGGATTCTTTGTCAAGTGACTGTACTTCTTGTATTGAATGGAAAAAACATATTGGGAAAGCAACAGCAGCGCGAGAAAAATATCGCGCCGACAGCCAAACTACTTCCGCCGAGACCTTGTACGTTTCTGCTGATCTAGAAAAAGTAATTATGTTACCGCGAATTGACATGTTTAAAAAGGTATTATTTTGTCCAAGAATCGTTGTATTTAATGAGACTTTCGCTCCGTTAGGCGATAAGCCGCCTTTTGCCTGCCTATGGCATGAATGCACTTCTGGGCGCAAAAAAGAAGATCTTGTAAGTGCTTTCCATTCGTTTTTTGTTTGTCACAGGGACATACTTTATTTAGTTATCTGGCTGGATAATTGCGCCGGTCAAAATAAAAATTGGACTCTCATTTCGTACATCGTAAAAATAGTTAACTCCAACGAAATAGCTGCAAACTCTATTACCTTACGTTATTTTGAGCCTGGCCATACTTTCATGGCGGCTGATAGTTTTCACCACCAGGTCGAACTATCACTGAAACGTCAAAAAAAAACCTACGACTTTTCGGATTTCGTTAAAGCTGTCGGTGAAGCCAATTCTGGCAAAGTTAAGGTGAAAGAGATGGGTCAAAGCGATTTTTTGGAATGGAAAGATGAGTCATCACAATACAAAATAAGTCGGGCCAAGCCAAGGCCCTACTTAAAAGATATCGTCGAAATTGTTGCGGAGAGGGGACAGCAAAACGTTAAATATAAAACTGACTTTTCAGAAAAGGAGTACATTCCACTCAATTTCCTTTCAGTAAAGGCACAAAAATACAAGGGCATGCCGCAATCGATTTCCGAAGCACGGGGCATTTCAGCTGAAAGAAAAGAAGGAATTTTAAAAACCTTGCTCCCCCTCATGCCAGAAAACAGACGGCTATTTTGGGAAAATCTTCCAGTGAATAACAAGGCTGCAGATCTCCGCAGCAATGTCGACGATGGCTAGAAAAATGTCATTTAATCAATGTTATTTAAGTTGTAATCCTGACAGCTCTATAGTTTTGTCAATTTTTGTATAAATATCTCCTTTGAATGGTATTTAAATTGTAATACTGAAAGCACTATACTTTTGTAAATTTTTGGATAAATATGTCATTCGAAAAATGGTATTTAACATGCAAATTTTTACAACCAGACACGTTACTGACCTGGTATCAACTTGTGAATAACAAGTAAGACTTTTTGTTTTGTTTTTGATGTAATAAAACTTATTTGGCTGGTGTTAAAGGTTCATTTTTAATTTAATTCATCCTTTTTATTTACAAAGCAAAAGTTAAATAACAAATATAAAGTACAATTTCACTGAATGGTGTTTCAAATCGTAACTTTGTAGCCGAAATCACGCTAAAGAAGGGAGTTGCGGCATTTCTGCTGCTCCAGAATGAAGTCGTGTACTACGCATAAAAGCCGTAACCGCCATTTTAGCCCCAAATTTTGGAAAATCGTCCAATTTAACGATCTTATGTCAAAGAGCATCCAAAATACCTCCTAGTAACATAATCACCAAAAGAGTTGTCGCAATTTAAATTGGTGGCTCAAGCGAAAGAAACTAAATCGCCCTTCCTGAACATTTACCTAAAGTGGAGTTACGGCAACTATGATTATGACGGCAGAGCTGTTGTCGCAACTCTGAAAACTACGTTTTCATATAGGGACTCTACCCTCTCTAAGCGGATCTGCTGACAGGTTTTGGATGAATTCTTCCCCCTCTAAACGACTGTCTATGCTCAAAATTTATTGGCAGTGGGCAGCATAACTTTCTTTATGTACTGCAACTCGAAATTTTGTTAATCATTATGTTCGTTGTTTGTTTTCTAAATTTGATTTATTAAAATGCTCTCACAGTCTACTTTTTATGCAAGAAGGATATGCACTGAGTTCATAAACATTTTGTTTTCGCGCAAAATGCAACATTAACATTACCATTCTGAAAATCAAAAGCAGACACAGGGTTGATAAAGTAAATTACAGATCACACTCCCCCTCCCCACCCCCTTATCGATACGGCAATGAAATTATCAGGAAACGTATTATTCGGACTTAAAACATGCTGATTTCATAATTCATTGAAGAATAAAAATAAATATTCAGAATAAATTTTAGAATTAGCAAAGCATTTGAAAACAAAAATTTAATTTGTTTCAAACAAAGTTTTTGAAATCTTTTTTTTTTTTTTTAATTTATTCGTAGTACAGCGGATTTATCTATGTTTTTAAAAGTATAATAGTTTTGAATAAATTTCAGGTGTTCTTTTCAGATTTTTTGTTTACGCTAAATGTTTCACAAAGAACCCTAAAGAATCGAAACAGTGTAAAAGTAAAACCATAAGAACAGTGATTAATGAGGACTATAAAATAGCCCTTTTTTCGATTTGTAAACTTCAACAAAACGCCTGTAAATAACTTTTGAGCAAAAAATGTCAATAAGATATGGGGTGCGTCCTTCCTTCCGGGAACATGATAATTCCAAAAAGGGGCATGAGCAAAACAGAAAAAAAAAGCTTGAAAATTGTTAAATTTTCTGAAGGAAAAATAAAACAACATATTCACCAAATATCCTAAATAAACAAACAAACCACTGACGTAGACCGGAAGTAGCGAGTCTTATTTCCGGTTAAGCGCCGATCTCCATTGCTAGAGATAGGTGTTCATAGCGAAAGCGATTTTGTTGTGCTTCTTTAAAAAGCAGAATAATGTCTTCTGCGTATTTCAATGCATTAAATAAGAAAGACAAACTTAGTTATTGTTAAAAATTATCTTTCAATGGCTGTGACCTTACCGATCCTTTAGTAAATGGATGGCGAATCTATTGCTAACGATTGATGTTTACAGTGTTCAGGCAATTTTGTTTTCTTTCAGTTCTAGGTAGAATCATGTCTTTTGCGTATTTTAATGCATGAAATGAGTATAATAGGCTTTGCTATTCTCAAAAATTGTCGATCAACGGATGTGATTTTCCTGATCCTTTAAATACAGAAATAAGAAAAAAAAAAAAAACGAGTCTTCGTTTGTCGATCATTACCGCGATTTCAATGATAAGCATTTATGAATACCTCCTAAACAGAAATAAAGTTGATACAAAGTCTGCTTTCAAGAATCACAATTCTACTGGATTGCAAGTACGTTGTGAATTGTAATGACTATTCTTAAGTTGAAGCTATTTTTTCAAAGATGGAAGCTTTTCTGCACTGTGTTCACACAGAATGGCTATGACAGGGAGTTTTGGTGTCATATATTCAATCAATTCTCCTGTTGTAGCTTTTCAGTTCACACACACTTATTACAGTTGCTACCTAATTTTCAGGTTTGATATTTAATATATTTTATTACATATTTGTTCATCACTTTTTTTTTTTGTTTAATCAACTTGCTTCTGTAGCAAGAGTGATAGGCATAAAAAAAATTGAAAGATAACAAAATTTAAATTTAATCTCCGAGTGCTTTCTCCTGCGTTAAAATTGCTTTGAATCTAATACCAATAGCTGTACTATGATACTATACTATAACTTTAATTAATGTGTTTGTTTACCGATTGTCGAATATCTAAATTTGTTTACAATTTGAGCGCCTAATATTAAAGTACCGTCAATAACTCGAAGTCCCAAGAGACGGGCTAAATGGTTCGAGTTATTGATAGTTCGAGCTATGGGAAGTTTTTTCTCATGAGGTAATGAATAGTGGTTCTTTATTTTAATCATACAAATCAAACTGTTTGAAACCCGTCAAAACACTGGAAACTTTCAGCTTTGCAGGAAGCAAATAAAAAATTGTTCAGGTTGAGTTTTTCTAATAATCAATTTAATGTAGATCAATATAGATCTTCACACATTACAGTAAAAATACAAAGCTGATGAAATTAAGGTGAATGTTTCCAGCTCGTAAATACCTCGTACAAAGTGTGTTTACTACATAATATTCATTAAGATTCAATCCTTTCGCTTTAAAGCATTGGCTTTGATTCGACGATCAGGACCTTTAGAAATTTGAACATCTTTATTTCTGACATCTTATTTGCTCCTGTCCTCATGCTGTACCCGAAAGCAGAACAACATCCCCTCTTTTTACGAAAATTTTGCGCCTTTGAAATTCATGATTAATTTAAAAAATTCAATCAAATTACAGATACGTAAACAGAGCAATTCCTCGTAAAAAGCAGTAAAAATAAGCCTTCCGCCGGAAGTTTTGAGTGACCCCGTGCAGCCCTGCCACCTAGTGTTCAAAAGAGTAAGCGTGGCTTGGAATTTGGTGAATATTCTGACGTAATGAGATGTCAAACACATATTCACATTTATATTGAAATAATCTTCCTGTTAACCAACAAATAGTCTGAAAATGCGTTCCTAACAAAATATTTCAGGGAATGCCCGACAACTCTCCTACTACTTTCCTACTTATGTGCGAATGTTAAACAGCTCAAACAAAAAAAATCCAATACTATCTTCAAATTTTATTTACAAATGCAATATTTGTATTTCATTGTGTTCGGTACGAAGACTGGTAAAAAAGTAGTCATCTTGACACTGCAACCTTTGTTCATAAGGAAAAAAGTACAATTGAGGACCTAAATGGCTACTGAAAATACTTCACGAGTCCTCAAACAAATTAAGAGTAAATAGGTTTAATTTGGATAATGGATCCTGATCCAGACCAGGATCTAGAATATTAGTAGGAGAAATCTTCCTTTTTTTTTCAATTTTTTATTCTTCGTGCTTGAAACACTTACATCTTTCTTCAAACCCTTTGAATCATTACATATTTTGAAAGAAAAAAAAAAGAAAAAACACGTCATGCTTCAGTTAATACAGTTTGGGAAATTATTATTTTCGTAAGTCGATTCCCCTCTATATAATGCATGACTCATTCGCCCCTCCCAACAGGATCGTCTGGATCCGCCACTGAGATCATGCGCTATGTATTGAATCGCCTATTCGAATGCTATAGAGCGGCCCCCAATGACAAGACTACCCAAATTACCCCTTGTCAATTTCAGGGGAAAAGACTGCACTTGTACCCCGTGTGCACCCAAATCAGAAGTATTTCCCCAGGATGACTCTCAAATGCTATGGAGCACGACCCGGTAGCAAGCCCCCCCCCCCCCCCAAAAAATGAGATTTTTAAAATTTTTAACCTCTCCCCCCAGAGCAATTTCTGCCATCATGGCACTCCTATCTTTTTCCACACAGAAATGAACTATCTCAAGGTCATACATCTTTTTATCAGAGCCACTCATCTTGCACTATTTAAAAAGGATAAAATTTTTGGATAGTGCAGGATAGATATAGTGTGTGATATGTTAGGAGAACCCACTGGGGCTCGTAACTGAGATTGCACTATAAAAAGCCTTCAAAAATTACCCACAGCCCCTCCTCCGGAAAAAAATAAGATCAATAAGGCAGTCTGCGTTAATAACCCTCTTGCTTTAGGAGGGTCATTTTAGAGGGTTTGGAGAGCTTCGTTCTTTGGGAGTGTTTCCTAGCAGTTGAGAGGTCTGTATAGGGCGGATGGGCTTTGTAGTAGCAATAAAATAAGATTGAAAACCTTCAACATTACTCCCCAGCCCCCCCACACACACTCCAAAAAGAAAGAAACAGCGGTGCGGTCTCTTTGTGTCAGAAGTGCCTATGAAGAGACACTCATGGTGCCAGTTCCGCCATTCTAATTTTGAAGGAGGATAATTTTTATACGGAAGCTAATTTCATCAGTCCTGTAGGGGGAGGGGGAGCGTTGGGATCCCTGTGGCCATGTATATGTACTGAATAAAATTGCTAAATAACATCACATCTTATGCTTTGGCATAGGCTTTCCTTTAAGCTCCAAAAGTTAAAATGTATTTAAAATAAAAAATATTTGCACCTCTTTAAAAACATTAAATTTTAAGGGGGGAGCAGGAGAGAACGATAATCCAGCTAATTTAGTAGAGAGATTTTATAGTTGCTTTTCAGCTTCTCCTACCCTCTGAAACAGCGGACCTATCTAGATAATCAAAAAAATTTTATTTTTTAGTGAGAATCCAAGCCAATCAGGGGTGCCCCCCCCCACTACTAAAAATAAAATCTCGACTCTGTTCCTTTTTTGTAGCTCATGTTTCTTTCTGTTTATTTATTTACTAGTGGTACCCGCACGGCTTTGCCCGTAATAGAAAAATTAAAAGGTCTTTTGGTTCGCCCGTACATTTACAAATAATGTATGGTGAATTTTCTCGCCAACTGGCTTGTACCCATGTTACGGTTCCACGTTATGATAATTTCGCATCTCGCTAATTGTCTTGTGCCCATGTTACGGTTCCACGTTATGATAATTTCGAAATTTACTCGTCCATCTTATGATATTTTTGTTCTTAAAATTGGAAGAGAAAAAGAACAAAATCGAATTTTCAAAAAATCGCTTCGAGGTGCACACCCCATGCTACAAACTAACTTTGTGCCAAATTTCATGAAAATCGGCCGAACGGTCTAGGCGCTATGCGCGTCACAGAGATCCAAACATCCATACAGAGAGACTTTCATGTTTGTTATTTAAAAAGAAAAGAAAAGAAGAAAGATAAAGAAGTAAAGAAAAGAAAGATAATTTCAGAACAAATTCTTCACCATTTTAATAAATTTCTGTGAAAAATGGGCTTAAAATTGGAATAGAAAAAGAACAAAATAGAATTTTCGAAAAATCGCTTCGAGGTGCACACCCCTATGCTACAAACTAACTTTGTGCCAAATTTCATGAAAATCGGCCGAACGGTCTAGGCTCTATGCGCGTCACAGAAATCCAAACATCCATGCAGAGAGACTTGCAGGTTTCTTATTTAAAAAGAAAAGAAAAGAAGAAGGATAAAGAAGTAAAGAAAAGAAAGATAAAGAAAGATAATTTTCAGAACAAATTCTTTCCCATTTTATTAAATTTCTGTGAAAAATGGGCTTAAAATTGGAATAGAAAAAGAACAAAATCGAATTTTCGAAAAATCGCTTCGAGGTGCACACCCCCATGCTACAAACTAATTTTGTGACAAATTTCATGAAAATCGGCCGAACGGTCTAGGCGCTATGCGCGTCACAGAGATCCAGACATCCTACAGATATCCTGACATCCTCCGGACAGAGACTTTCAGCTTTATTATTAGTAAAGATTTCTTTATTTGAATATTTTTATTTACTTACTTATTTATTTTTAATTATTGTTATAATTATTACTTTATTCGAAAAGTGCCTTTGACATACCCCATAAACCCGCACACACACGCAAACTAAAAAGTTAAATGAAATAAAATGTAAACAATAAAATAAAATTAATTAAAAAAGTAAAATAGAGTAATAAATAAATAAAACATAATTAAAAAATCCCCCCACCCCGAATGCCAATTACAATTTATATGACTGAAATACGCAGTTGAAATTATCTATATTTGCTTTAGCTCCCAAAGAAAAAATTTATACTTTAAAAATCAGGTCACTAGAGCCAAATTATCAGTAAATTGAGAAATTGAAACATGTCAATTATCAATTTTTTTGAAATTTCATGCTTTATTTTAAAATACGTTTTCCCAATTTAAAGGGGCGGCTGCCCTTCTTGCCGCCCTCTAGATACGTCCATAGTAATAATGCAATTCGATTTAAAATATGTTTTTTATTTTACGTAATTTAAAAATGTGTAACAGCACTATTTAAAACTTATTATGAACATTATTTGGAGGGACATTCTTTCATTGAAGTACCTTAGAAGCTGAACTGTAAAGTATCCAACAATATTTCCTTTCATCTTCAATTTTATCAATTATTTGCTCTTCAAAGCGAAAGCAAAACCGCTTTTTAGCATGCAAACATATGCAATCGTGCGGTTTGTGGGCAACGCTAAAAGCTCCATCTATCGGCTCAAACTGAACTATATTTCTGGTCCCCTTTCAGCTTCGGAAATCGGTCGAAAATGACAGGCTCCTCAAACAGAGAAGCGTTGCATCCTCGTAGGCTACGACAGTGACGTGAAAACCCGTCAAACAGGTCACGTGTACCAGCCGGCATCCTAGCTGTGGCGACTAGGCTGCCAGCCAGCCGGCAGCGGAGTCTCGGCCTAAAGTTTTCTTCAAAATTTGAAAGAAAACCTACGTTTTCTCTTATCTCCAACTGTCTAGCAGTCAGCTATAGACTCTTACATGCATGGGAGGCTTACTTAGAAAATATTAGATTTATTTTAGATGGCATAAGAGTTATTTATGCTGTAAAATGAACAAAAGTAAGAAAGTTTGTTGTTTCCGCTGTCTTTCACTTGTGTAACGAATGTTACAAATGTGTAAATTTTAGGAGTCTGATTGTTCTGCTTATAGTGGTTTACATGTATTATTTTTTTGTTTATACTAAATAATCAGAACGTAGGTGCTATTCGTCCTGTAAACAATCGAATCGTACAAAATTAAAAATTATGAAAAGATTTCAATACACAAATACAAATACAAAAGTGACGACCAGCAACAGGCTCTGGGCCCAGCTAGACTGGTCCTAGTCAATTTACAATCCCCAGTGAAGATCAATGACCCTCTTAAAACTATCTACTCCCTTGCTCATTACCACCCCTTCTGGTAAACTGTTCCAAGGTTCCACTACCCTGCTAAAATAATAATTTTTCCTAACATCCATGTTAGCCTGAGATTTAAAAAGCTTAAAACAATGACCCCTTGTCCTGTTTTCAGTGCTAAACTTCAGCCCCGTAACATCTTTCATTTTAATAAATTTAAACAACTGAATCATGTCCCCTCGATCTCTTCTTTGCTCAAGACTGTACATTTTTAGCCTTCTAAGCCTGGAATCATAGTCTAAGTGAGAAAGTCCATTTATTAGCCTTCAGCCCGCCTTTGAACCCTTTCCAATACGTTAATGTCTTTCTTAAGATAAGGAAACCAAAACTGAACATCATACTTCAAATGAGGCCTTACCAAACTTCTATATAAGGGCAGAAGAACTTCTTTAGATTTGTTTGAAATAGATCTATTGATAAACCCAAGCATCTTATTGGCCTTGTTACTAGCAATGCTGCACTGTTGGCACACGTTGCATTCCATTTCATGAGTCACTTCTTGCTATTTTTACTTGAGGTATGCATCTTAAAAGTATAAAAAATTAATGACATGAGTTTCAAATTTTCTTCTTTGCACCATTAAAGCGAATAAATTCATTATATTGCAGAGAATAATTGTAGTTACTTAGCATTATTGCTTTGTATGGAAATGTAAAAGAACTAATTTTATCGTGTTTGTGTAATAGTAATGTGAATATAACTTTTAACTCTATGCAGTTTATTTCTGTTCATAAAATATTTGATCCCCTTCAACAAAGTGCTGCTACCTTGCTATATGGAAACTGATTGCTCTGTAAATATAGAATCATACAAAATTATGCTTGTAAAATATTATGCAGTCATATCAATGTACATTTCATCAAATTCAAAGTGTTAAGTATTTGTTCCAAAATAATGCATTTTAAAAGTATAATTACAGTCAAACATTAAAAGCGGGGGAGGGGGGAGTGAAAAAAGTTACCTGCCTTAATTGACATTGTAATGAGCAATTCCATGGCATCATAAAAAAAAAACATAAATAGGTTAAAGAAAAACTTTTCTTAATTTTTAAATCGTGTTATCAGAAATAAACTGATTTAAAATGATTAAATTGATGGTGAATTACGATGTAACGGAGGTTACATTCACACACAAAATCAATTATAAAAAGATTATGAGATGCATATAAATGCTTCAAAATAGGAGGGTCAATTCCATACAAATTCAACGGATGAGTGCGCTCGACCATTTTTAATTTTTTCGAAACTCCTATCCGAAAAAGATGCATATGAATGATGTTTAAAACCACTTATATTTTTTTCTCTAACCTTAACCCTTGATTTTTTTAATGGTCATCAAAAGTCATTTTCGTAGTCAAAAATGGGACTTTTAGACCATGGCATTTTGGCCAAAATCTATTTGAATTACATTTATGGCAGTTAATTTTACGCCTTGATGTTAAAGTGCATAAGATGATAGTCTTACATGCTGAGTTACGTGACTGTAACTTAATAATTAAAATAATGGCAACAGAATTTAGATACATTAATATACAGATACTATAAAGTTCTAGGTCAAATGTAAAATTTTTACTCATTTCAAAGGGTCATAACTCGCTTAGGGGATAAAAACACAGAGTGAAATATGGCAAAAACTAATCATTGGAGTCATACTAATGAGAAAATATAGCTGTAATTGTGTGTTTGTTTACCCTTTATAAATTACAGCTCCTCAAAGATCAGAAAATTGAGAAAAATGACATTTTTAGACCCCTGTAAACCAAAAGGGGATGGAATTAAAAATGAAATTTCTTGGCCAATTGAATATTCCATTCAAGTACTATACATGTTATATATATTTTTTTGTGTATTTGGTTTGTAAAAGAGATACAGGTCTTTGAAATTGAGCAATTTTGCTAGTTAATTTACGCACTGAAACAGAAATAAAAAGTGAAAACTTCATTGCACTTTCTTAAATGGCCTATATAATATATTATACTGAAAAAACATATTTTAAGTATAAAAAAAAAACTATTTTAATTTGATAACTTAGAAATATTTGGACATGAATGAGTAGTTCATACTTGATTGACAGTTTAAGTAATTAATTTATAGACTATCTACACACACAAATTTTCTATACACACAAACATGTGCTCTTTATATTAATGTATCTAAATTGCCTTAAACATATGCAAAAACATTACATATACAAAATTTAAATTTTAAAAAGTGCTTTTTTTATTTCTTGTTTAAGTGTAGTTTTGAAAAAATGAACTCACCTAGTAGTCCTATAGTTGTAATGGTGACTCAAGTATATGGCGTTTTGGAATGCTTTACCAAGTCACATTCATAATTTGATACTTTGAAAATGTACTAGAAGCAAGACAATGGCAGGGGTTCTAAATTTAGTGATCAACACAAGCTATGTAATAACTTTTTTGACAAAAATGGGCATTTTCTTTTGATAGTCTTTTTAGTAACACACTATTCTTCATACCTATTGCTAGGGGACAATAATTTTACAGTGATAATATTTAAATACGATGGCATAAAGCAGTGATTAAATGTTGTATTGGGAATTTTATTTGCAGAGTCAAACCTTTCTTGCAGCATTTTTTCAGCTAGTTTAATATACTAAATGCTCACAAGGATACATGCAATGTTTAGTAGCAAAAATGCAGAAGGTATACTGCCGTGTGCAGGTAAACGGCAGTAACTGCAGATTTTTCGATTTTCATTTTTTTGCATTTTTGAAATCTTTATTATTATAGTTTTATGGTACAAACATTTTTATTTGGCTGCCGCAGAAGAAAAGGCATTTTTTTATCAGTGGTAATTAGCAGTAACTGCTTTTTTAGCAACATTTTGCGGGAAATCGGCAGTATGTACATACTGCTCTTTACCTGCACACGGAAGAACGAAAACTTTCTCCCGTGGGCAGGCAAACGGCAGTAACTGCAACTTTTTTGATTTTCATGAAATTTTTTGCCTATGATCCTTCTACCGTGGGAGGGTAAATGACAGTAACTGCAATTTTTTCCATTTTCTTTTTTTTTTTTGGAATTTTTCAAATCGATGTTTCTTCAGTTTTATGGTGCAAACATGTTTATTTGGTTAGCGCTAAATAAAAGCATTTTTTTTTATCAGTTGTGATTAGCAGTAACTGATATTATCGCTACATTATGCAGGTAATCAGCAGTATGTACTTACTGCTCTAAACCTGCCCATAACCATTGTTTGGAGAATGGTATAAAAATGAATCGCCCCCAAAACTTGAACCAAGACACGTAAACGGTTTTCGCAATTTCTTTTTAGCTTAACTAAGAGCAAGCAGTAACGCCCTGATGGGAGGTCATTGTGTGACTTCTCAAAAATTTCCTTGATTTGGCAAATTTAGAGAAAATATTGCATTTTTTAAAATGATTCCTAGTCGCTTCTCATTAGATGTAGGTATGCGTGCTAGGTCGTATTTTATCTTTCGGCAAAATTTGGGAATTACCGTCTCTCGTCCTTGAGCGAAAGAGATACTTAAAAGGGGGAGATACTTGGGGAAAAATAATCATACTTTATTTCAAATAAAGTCGAAGAAAACGTTTTGTAATTTCACAGCCCTCAAATATTTTTTAAAAAAATCTTTGATTCTTCATATCCGTGTTCTAAAAACAATAAAACAAAATTATTTTTTGCTAATGTACAGTTATAGAAGATAACATACGAGTAAACACAAGTAATGCTCGGCAGTCGATAAATAAACGTGTACCAACAGAACGATTCTGTTCCATTTGTTTTGTTCTGTCGCAGACTATATTTTTCACAATTTTTTATATATACTAAGCTGCTGCACTTTTAGTAGTTCGATGCAGGCGCGGATCCCTGGGAGGGGAACTGGGGGAACGTTCCCCCTCCAAAATCCTAAGTGTACCTAAAAATTTTCAGAACAGAATGCAGCACAATTCTTCCATTTTTTAAAACTTGAACTTTAAGAAGAGTGCCAGGAAAAGCGAGGAGAGAATTTCAAAAGCAGATTCAAATAGGAGAACTGTGGGAATGTCCCCCCCCCCTTCAAAAAAAATCCCAAGTGTACATAAAACAATTCAGGAAACAGGAGTACAGAAAATTTTTTCCGTTTTTTTCTAACGTGAACCAAGGTATCAGGAAAAGCAATTAGATAACAGCAGAAGCAGATCCACGGAGGGGAACTGAGTTAATGCCCCCCCCCCCCCCAAATCCTATATAGCTAAAAATTTTCACAACAGAGTGCAGGAAAATTCTTCTATTTTATAGAACTTGAACTTGAAGAAAAACTCCTGGAAAAGCGATTAGAAAACAACAGAAGCAGATCCACGGAGGGGAACTGGAGAAATGTTACCCTCCCCCAACATATCATGTGTACTAAAAAGGTTTTAGAACAGAGAATAGGAAGATATTGTTTTATAGAAGTTGAACTTGAAAATAGACTCCAGGAAGAACGATCAGGCAATAGCAGAGGCGGATGGCAGATCCGTGGGAGAACTGGGGGAATATTCCCCTCCCCCCAAAATCTCACGTGTACCTAAACATTTTCACAACAGAATACAGCAAAATTCTTCTGTTTTATAGAACTTGAACTCGAAGAAAAAAGCGCAAGGAAAAGTTAAGAGAGAATTGCAAAAGCGGATCCATGGAGGGGAACTAGGGAATGTTCTCCTCTCCCTTCAAAAAAAAAAAATCCCAAGTGATCCTAAAACTGATCAAAAAACAACGTACATGATTTTTTTTTACTGTTTTTTTTAGAACTTGACGAAAGGCTCAAGGAAAAACAATTAGACAATAGCAGAAGCGGATCCACCGAGGGGAACTGGAGGAATGTACCCCCACCCCCAATCTCATATGTACCTAAAAACTTTTAGAATAGAGTGCGGGAAAATTCTTCTGTTTCATAGAAATTGAACTTGCAGAAAGGCGCGGTGAAAAGCGAGAAGAGAATTGCAAAAGCGGATCCAAAGAGCAAAAAATTGCAAAAGTGGAACTGGGAAATGTCCTTTTCCAAAACACAAAAACCCAAGTAAACCAAAAACTGTTCAGAAAACAGGGTAAGGTAAAACCACCAGTAATTGACATTTTAAAGATTAATTTTTTCTATTTGTTAACATAGCTTGGAGGGAATTCATCCTAGGAGAAACATTTAATAAGTGATAACTGTACCAACTAATCTCCTATTATAGTGCAACAAAATTAGATTAATAAAACGAATGCAATTTTTTTTTACTAAAAAAAGACACTTGGAATTGACACTAAACTAAAACGAGAACATCTCATTGTTGACAAACTTTGTTTTCAGTATTTGATACATGCTTTGATACAGAAAAACAGGAATTGCTTAATAAATGAATTCGTGCCTACTTGTGGGAATACAGAAATCGCACTGCCGGATCTTGGCAGCAGCAAGCCAATACCCTTGGCTTACCTTTTTTACATATCGATACCCTTTGTCACCCCTCCCCCCCAGTCGCCGGGAGACAACTTCTAGGAAGATGCAAATTTACACTATTTCTGTTGTTTTCTCGTTGAACCTCGATATAAAAGTTCAACAAAGGTGGATAAAGGGTGGCAGGATTTAGGTTTTGCTCCAGTTCTGAAAAATCGAGGATCCGGCCATGCAGGAATGTACAGGCAGTTATAGAAAAATATAAAAATTAAATGCTTACGTCATAGGTTATAAGACTATGAGAAGTTTACATAAAAATTCGAGTTCGGGGACTGAGTAAATATTTTTCATCGTACTAAAAGGCTCATCGATGTGGCTCATTACAGCTTTACAGTAGTAGTTCAATTTATCCACTTTAGGGCTATTTCCAGTCTCCCAAATTTTCGTACTTGCTTTTTGCATCTGTTTTCCAGTAATCTTTCAAAATAAGTCTTTTTGAACACAAACCTGTTTAAACTGTCTTTTGTATTCATTTGGTGTAGAGTTCTGGTTAATTACATCCCCACCTTTTTTTTTTTTGCTTTTTCCTAGTCGGTCTAAAAATAAGAAAATCTTCATAATTGTGAAGCCCTCTTTTCCCCGCCGAAACCTTTAAATAGTGTCTCAAATCTCGTTTTCGGGACTTGAATTTCAAAAAAATTCCAGGGGATAACTACCTAACACCTTGCATTCTAAAGACACCAAGAATCGTTTAATATTGCTTTTTTGAAGCTTCAAATTTGAAAAACTGCCGAAACCCTAGTGTTACCAAATATGGTCAGCAGTCACGTTTTTAAGACATCACTTACGAAAAATTTCCGGACAAGGGCAAGAATGCTCTCATAGGAAATCTAAAAATGAAAAAAATACAATTTAACAGGCCGAGGAGTCAGTCACCTTTCTCACCTTTAGTCACCTTTTGAAAATTTGGTTACTTTTAGTCACCTTTTGCAACTTTTGTCACCTTTCTCACCTTTCTTAAAATGCGTCTTAGGATTTTTTTTAAAAATAATTAAATATTTGAAAAGTATGTGAATGATAGCTTTAACAGTGAAATTAATTAAAAAATAGTCTTAAATATGCCCCCTCCCCATCTTGTTGTTGTTTTAGAAAAATAGCTATGCTACTGGGAAATCAGGGAATTTTTTTTATCGCTTGCAATTGCACCCTATGAGCAGAGCCAGTCTTTCTATCCCTTCTACAGATGGACTTGCTCCTTATTTTCGGGAATGTATGTTAAAGGAAGCATGTTTATCCTATTATACTTCGAGCTTTGATGAAACTACCAATGTCAAAGACAAAAAAGAACTGCTACGAACAATAAAATATTAGTCTGAAAGCCAATGCTGCATCACAACAAGGCATCTCAAAACTTTCTTCTTGGGCAAGGCAGTTGGTGAAATTTCGATTGAGAAGCTATGTGAAGCACTTACCTAGAGTAATTATCCATGAATAAATGTCTCATGCTTTCCTTTGGATGGTCCTTATGTTAATAAAAAGGTTTTTAGATTGTTTGACACTATTATCCTTGAGACACGACAAAAAAGCCTAATAAATATTGGTACTTGCAGTACGCCCAATCCAAAGTTGCGGGTGTGACATTTACACTAACTAAATTAGTCATCAGCAAAAATATTTTAGAGTATAGGTTTCAATTTTTATATTTTTCAATAAAGATTACTTGCAGGTACATTGATGCCAATTTGCAAGTTGATTGATATTTTATTTATTTTTCAAAAAATTAATTTCTACCCGTTGCGGGTGTGACATAAAAAGGACATGCATTTTCACCTTGCGATCAAAACATTCAAAACTCTGAATTATATCAACTGATCGAACTGGTTTTTTTTATGTTAGACAGTAATACTTAACTAATTATTCTATACAAAAATTTAGATACTCACTCAATTAGTTTCACTGTAAAAAATATTCAAAGTTGCCGTTGCGGGTGTGACACCCCATTGCGGGTGTGACTTGTGTGGCCAATAAAATAACAACATACACAAATAGTTATCAATCAGACATTTTATGATTAGCACAGTAATAAATAAGAGAAATTGCAAATAACTAAGGAAATTTTTTTTACATAAATCTCATTTCCAATCTAGAATTGATGATTTCAGGGGGTGTTAGTTTTCTTATTAAAATGTTCTGTTTCTCCCATGATATGTCTGACTGATTGGGCCAGATGTATACATGTTCTGAAGGGTTTTTTTCCAAGTATTCTACTTGTATGTCTTCTCCATCTATTTGCTTGAATTGACCATTTTTTTTTTTTTTTTGAGGTAGAAAACAAAACTAATTCTACAAAATCTCCAATAGCATTTATATTACCAAGGGAGATCGTTTCCGACTGAGGCAGCAATGAAACTATCTTCAGTGCACTTTCTGCAGTTAGTGCCTGCCACTTGAATTGTACCCATATCGATCGGTACAACATGGTGTACCGATTGTAAGTTTGGTATAGCTTTGTACAAGGCAGCAGCGTGCGTTAAGCATTTTTGCAACATCTTTTTTGATGTCGCTCTCCGCAGAATAAAGTACTCTGATTTTTTTAAGAGCCTTTTCTGCTCAAATAGCAAAATCCGATGCAGAATTGACTGTTGCTCTAAGCTGTAGAACGGCAAGTGACACCATTTTTTTTTTTGTTACCGCACCAACACCATCCACAGCTCCTTATCTATGAGTCCTTGCAATGTATGACCATGCAATTTTAATGTTATAGTCTTTATGGTTGTATGACATTAACAGAAGATTGTACCTGTCTATGGATTGCATTACCAAAGATTTGAGCTCTTCAAAAAATTGCCATCGACTCCGTTTCTACAGCTGGAGATGGTGTGGCCCCTTTTGTCGAAGATTTCTTTCTCTCTCTACACTTTCTCTGCCTCTCATTCTGGTTTTGCCTCTACATTTTCTTTTTTTTTTTTCATGGCCACAGATATAATTTTTTAAAGTAGTTTCTTCGTAATTTCTATTCTTGCTTTGTTTCTTTCCCTTTCTTTTCGAAAATATTCCGAGTATTTAGCCGAGTTTTCTTTCATCTTTTTACGATGATTTCGGAATCTTTCAGTGCTGTTCATTCTTCTGCAAAAAAAAAAAAAATGTGTAAAGTGAATAAATATAGCACTACAAGTCCTAGAATATATTGTTGAACATGTTTTTTTTTTTGAAGTTCTTTGAATTTTTTAACCCCAAATGAAATTAAAAACATTAAGTTTTGATTCATTTAAAACTTTAACTGACAGAATTTTATACAAAGTTTTTTTTAATAAATATTTTAATAAAAGTTTCATTACTATTTTTATTATTTCTTTATATTTATTTTGAATTCGAAGTAAAAAATAATCTGTCCCTATTATTACATTATTTGTTTTAAAAAGTAAAGGGGGAAAAAGTCAAATGCTGAAAGCAAAATTACACACTTTTATGCATATTAAAAAAAGATAAAATATTGTTTTGGTTTTTTAAAAATTTATTTAAAAAAAAAACAAATCTTACCTTATTGAATAGTTGCCTTAATTATAAATCAAGAAATACAAAAATGTTTCTTAGGAGAACCAATAATATAGAATACCAAACTAAATAAATCAACTGCACATGCTCTAAAGATACTAATTTTGAATTAACTGGGGTCTAGACAAATAAGTCAAAGGCCAAAGGTTAGGCCAAAGGTTAAAACATTAGTGCTGTCATCTACATGCATTCCAGAATTACATTTGTGTTCAATTTAAAAAGATGTTGCGGGTGTGACTTTAACTAAATGTCACACCCGCAACAGGAACACGTCACACCCGCAACGCTTAATAACTCCAATTAAAACATTAATTAATTTTTTTCTGTTTGTTATTCAAAGTACTTTAGTAAACTATTTTAGAATACAAAGTTTCAAAACTTTTAGGCAAATAAATTTTTCTGTGGAAATATAAATGCATTTTTTTGTTGCGGGTGTGACACAATAATTAAGAATAATTAAATATGCTTACCTTTTGTAGTGAAGATTAGTAGACATTTCTCTTCAGGAAAAAACTGTTGCTAATGAATGTCAGATTATGTGTGAAACTTTATAGATTTCTAGAATTATTTGTTCATCTGTAATAGACCATGCAACATAAGCAGTTTTGGTGCAGTCTAGTTTGTACTGATATAGTTCCACTTTAGTAATTAAAATAAGAATGTTAATGACATAAATGAAATTTTTTTTCAATAAAATATGAAATAGTATACTTTTAACTGTGTATGAAAAATTTCAACCATATTGAATGAAATTTGAATTTTCATCCTCATGTCCACTTTTTTTTGGATTGGGCGAGTATTCATACAATGCATATGTCAAAAGCATTGCAGTATTTAGGTGAAGAAGCATCTGAACTTCTTCTTAGTACTTATAGCTATAGCTATTTTGATGGTTGGCCTTCCCGTTAGGAAGACTTCGAAGAAGTGCAAGCTCAACTAAATACACCTCATCACAAGTTCCTGAAACACACAACTACCCATTGGCTTACCCTTGGACCTGCAGCAAACAGATTACTGGAACAGTGGGATGCTCTTCAGTATTATTTTTTTTAAACATGTGCCTTTAAAAAAGAATTCAGCTATGCAATGCAGGTCATATAAAGCTGTTGCAAATGTTTTAAAAAGACTTTCTATAAAAGCTGAGCTGCATTTTATCTTTTCATCTGCTGATTTGTTTATGCAGTTCACGAAACACTTTCAATGCCAAGCACCTATGATACATAAATTGTACCAAGAAATAGAGACCATTGTTCAGACTTTTATGGCTCGGGTTATAAAAGCCTCTGTCATAAAGTAAGTTGATTTTTTAAACGTAGACACGGATGAACTGTTTGCAGTTGGTAACAGACTACCTCTTGAAGATCTGGTTGTTAGTGGAGAGGTGACAGATGAACTGTCAAAACTGAAAGAAAGAGCTGTTAAAAAGCATTGTGTGACTGCCTGCAAGTATGTAATAGAAAAAAGTTGCATATCAAACGAGTTACTGAAAAGTTTTAAATTTTTGGATCAAAAAGAGAGAAGTAAATCTAGAAGCTGTAAGGATTTGATAAAGGTTGCCAAAATCATGCCTTTTAATGTTCCACTTGATAAGTTGCAAGATGAATGGAAACTTTTGCAGCTGGAAAAAGATGATGAAGCATCCGAAAACAAAACCATTGATATCTACTGGCAGCAGCACATTTCAAAAAATGACTCAACTTCTAGTAAATGTTCAATATAAAACATTACTTTGATACATTTTATTCTGTTTTTTTGATGTTTTCTCACACAATACTATTTTTCTTAAAATATAGTTTTGGACACTTTCGGACAGTTTTGGACACTAGGGTTTTGGACAGGACGGTAAAAACCAGGGTTTTTACCATGGTTTTAACCGTAGTGTCCAAAACCTTGCCAACCCTGCTTCACTTGCATTATCACATGGTAATGCTGACATTGAAAGACTATTTTCTATTTCAAAGCACCTTTTTGGTGAAAATAAGACAGCAAGGACTGAAAGATTTTTAAACAGCATACTTATAGTTAAAGACGCTGTAAAAAAGAATATCCTCATTTGCTTTCTTTACTAATTCGTCCAGAAATAATTAAATGTGCACAACAAGCACACGTAAATTACACAACATACATGGATGAATGTAAAAGGAAAAAGGATTTGGAATTGAAACAGAAGCAAAAAGAAGAGCAAAAAAGAAAGGATTGTGAAGAAGAAACTAAGAAGATGGAAAAAATTAAAACATATATTGAAAGTGAAACTGTAGAAATCTTTACAAAAAGCATACATGGCTATTTTAATAAAAGTCAGTACAAAGGGATAATCCTTTTCTGTTTTTTGAGTTCTTAACAAATTGCTTTTGGTCACCTTTTAGTTACTTTTTTGTCACCTTTTAGTCACCTTTGTTTTCAAATTTGTCACCTTTCTCACTTTTTTCAAAGGTCATCAGCAGTCCTCGGCCTGCAATTTTTAAAAATTTTAAGGGGGAGAGCATTTAAATCCTTCGTCACTGAATATCGCTTAAAAACTTCGTTTCCTAGGACTTCAATTTTAAAACATTTTTTGATAAGAGTCCCAGATCCCCACTGCTCGTAACACCATCAAAATTTGTCTGTAACTTCATTTTAGGAACTTTAATTTTGAAAAATTGGGCGGTGGGGTGATCGATTTCGATCTATTTTACAAAAAAAAATCCATCTAGGGCAGCCCCCAAAAGTCCCGTCTCTTACCTTACCGTCAACAAATATCGCCTATAATCGCGTTTTTAAAACTTCAATTTCTAAAAATTTCCGCGGAAAGCCCCTTAAACCTTTCCTCCCCGTAACATCATCAGATGCCGTCTAAAACTGCATTCTTAGGGCTATAATTTCAAAATTTTTCCGGGGGAGAACCCCCGGAACCCCTTTATCAGTTGGCGAAAATTTTAAGATTAAAAAAAATATAAATATAACAACGAAAAAACTCAATTTCTACGGTTATTTTTAATGAGTAATTTCATATCCCCCTCCCCCATAAACAAAAACTGCTAAAAAAGTTCCCCTCCCAAATCCATAGTCTGGATCCGCCGCTGGTTCGATGAGAGCCATTATTAACACACGAAGCATTTCTTTCGCCTAAATTTTCATGGATATTTATTGCTTTATTGCAAAGTGCGGAACATTAAGCGATTTGTCGTAGTTTTAAAAATGCCTAAAGGATCTTCCAGTTGCCAAGTGACAATGTATGAACATTAAAGAGTTTTCGACAATGCCGTAAGCAATCAAAACATATGCCTTTTTATTTTATTTTTAAATTTCATTTCATTTATATTAAATTTATGTCAAGTGTATGCACGGTATTATTTATTTTTTAAAGTAAAATATATTATTCACATTGCATGCAATAAATATACTTCGTAATGACATATCTACTCCGTATTATAATGAATTTGTAATTATTGGTCATTCAATAGTACATTGTGCAGTTACTGCTGATTACCAGTAAAAGGGCATGAAAATTACTACTGCGAAGTGCAGGTAAACGGCAGTATCTGCTTTAATTAAAATTTTGATTGCAAAATCAAATTGAAACAAACTGCCCAAAAAATACTTTGATATAAACATATAGAATAGCCTAAAATAGAATTTCAATATTTAATTGATATTTGTGGGAAATCAAAAATGCGTTTCTTCAAATATCTCAGAAACTTATTTTTGTAGATACTGCCGTTTACCTGCACACCTCAGTTAGGAATTATAAATTACTTTTAAATACGTGTAACTATGTGGTGTGCTCGTGAATCATTCTGACTGTTCTACTGATCCTTAATTCTTTTTTAATTAAAATTTCTTTTTCTTTTTTAATGTATGGATTTTTTTTATAGCAAGCAGAAAAACAAGAAATGGTGGTAGACTTACATCTAAAGTGACCACTGAAGCATTTGTAGAATCAGACAAAAGCAACAACATAAAAAATTCATCTCATCAAACTGATATCAAGAAGTTTTTTGTGCCATCTAATATTAAAGATCTGAAACCTAGCAGTACTAATATACCAGATCCTCTATATGTTCCTGCTCCTGATGAAGCCAGCTTACCTTGCAGTAATTTGACACTTGATACAGGTTTGTAACTTATTTATTTTATAGTGCTTTTCAGTGGTTCCCAACCTTTTTGAGCCCATCGCTCACCTCCTACCCTCTTTCTTGGAAAACCACAACTTGGTGCTAGTGATCATCAATATTATTAAAAACATAAATGCCTAATTTATATTTGAAGTGAAATGTGTTTAAAAAACATATGTAAAGCAATTTCATCCAATCACTCTTAAACTTGCAGATAAATAAATGAATAAAAAAGCACCTTTTTCCCGATTTCTTTTCTTTTTTTCGAAAATGAATTGATAGGTATTTAAAAGGACTTGGACTAAGATTGTGGACATGCTTTTCAAAAACATAAGTACATTTCTTATGATATTTATTTTCTTTTTTAAATTGTCCTTTAATGGGAACTAAAAACACCAACCTTTAAAATTACAAATTTATTTTGAAAATTCATTAACTTTGCAATGAGTAAAAAAATACCTCTTTAAGTTTCAACCAAGATGTGAGGAGAAAGCTCCTGAACTTTAATTTGTTTCTTTTTTAACTTATGATTCCTTGTCACAAGTTGAACTTGTGACAACAAATCAAAACTAGGGTCATTCTTCAAAAAGTGTAACTTTTCTGTCACACACTTTTTACAGTAAAAACTTTAAGGAACGATTCATTTAAGGATGTTTTTTTAATTTCATCAAAAATATATCTATTTAAACCTGCCAACATAAGTATATTTAATTTTTTAATATTGTGTTTTAGTTCATTTTAGTAGTATAAGGGATTAATGTCACACAATAAATTTTTACCTCCGTTATTGAAACACAGTGGACTCGCTAAGGATTTTGAATTGTTAGCCAATAAATTAGCTAAATTTTAAAAGTGTTAGCCAAATTTCAAAAGTCTTAGCCAAAAACTGATTTTAATGTATTTTTGTCTGTTGAAATATTTAATCAGAATAAAGTATAACTTAATTTTTGACAATCTTTCAAGGATAAGGGAGGTATTTTTTTTTCCTATGGAAATTTTGGAGAATTTTTTGTTCACCAATAAATTTGCCAAATTAGAATTTTTTTTGCTGAATTTACGATTTTATCGCATTTGGTGCAGTAGTGAATACTTGACGCGGTACTTGCAAACATAAAATGCCATTTCTCTTTAACAGATAACAGTAATGACATCACATTTTATGTCCCGTTATACAAGGGCCCCCTTGTTTATTTTCAGCCATAAAGAAACTATGAGATTTTTGTTGAAAACTAAGAAGATGGATTTTGTTTTAAAAACCAAGATTGATTATTGAGAATTCTTACTTCCATTAACTTGAATTTCAGGGATACAAATTAATGTAAAGAAAGAAATACCCATGTTTTCATATGCTTAACTTGTGCAGATTGTAGCAATGAAGAAATTTCTTTCCTTGAAAAATATATCCTAATGGCTTATATTAATGGAAAATATAGGCCTAATGGCCTATATCCTAAAGAAAATTCCTCACCCTCAAGACAGACCTCATCAGTATCATTTTTTCTGGGGTGAGAATTCATTGATGGAAGAGTAATACAACAATTTTAGACAGTCTTCCAAAATTATAAATGACCAGTATATTTTCAAATTTAGTAATTTGGAAACATATTAATGCTACATTATTTTTTAACAAGCAAAAAAATCGCTGTATCTTGGGATAGCGTTTTGTCATCTTGCATTCCCAGGGACCACCTACCTAGAGCTATAAGGCCGCCTGCTGACAAGACATGACCTCTTTCAGGCTCATCTACATTGTTTTAGACTGCAGAACTCTCCTAACTGCATTTTGTGTGGTGAAGGAGTTGACATGAATAGCGAGCACCTCTTCAACTGCCCTGCACCAGGGCTGTGGAGTCGGAGTCAGACTGATTTTGGGGTAAAGGAGTCAGAGTCGTTCGAAAACATGCCGACTCCGATTCTGGGTTTCTTTTTTTTCTTTAATTTTCACTGACTCTCCTTGCAATTTTTAAAAAACTGACTACCAATTAATGTGATTACATAAAGGCCTACTAATAAGAAAATAACTGTTATTGTGGCAAACAGCTGACTTGATTGTTTATCGAACTTTCTGTAACAGCTAGCTACGCCATAGTCTCCTAGTTTGCTTATTTTTTAGCTTTGTTTAACTGATAGAAACTGTCAGCAAACAGTTTTGTGCCTAACATTTTCAAAGTAATCACTTTCATATAAGAATAATAATGTATATTTTACCTCTATCTCAGTTATAAATAGTAAAAGGAATGTATCGTTTAAGCAAGTTGGGAAACTTCTGACGGTGCTCGGTAATTTCAAATAAGTGTTGGCATGAAACCGCAAATCCAAAAGATCTGATAAACTATAAATGTTTTTTTTTAATCTAAAGATTTTGTCTAAGAAAGCTTGGTTATCACTAAAAAGTACAAAATAAAATGAGTACATGATTTATTAGTTACAACTCTCAATAATAGTAGTCATGGGCGTCGCGACCGGGGGGGGGGTCCAAGCAGTGGCGTAGCTAGACCCGACTTTCGGGGGGTTACTTCTTATATATATATATATATATATATATATATAATATATATATATATATATATATATATATATATACATATATATATATATATATATATATATATATAGGAACAAATCTGATATACCCCCCCCCCCCTTGGCGACTTTTTCCTGTTGGCACCAAAAAAGCGTCGCCAAGAAAACTATGTATGACGTCATATGTCATACATCGTTCTTAGCGATGCTTTTTTAGCGCCAACAGGAAAAATTCAAATTATGTCATTAATTATTTAATGAAATTAATGCATTAATTTTTTTCCGTTGTTTCTCCGGGATACGAGCCCTCGGTCTCATGGTACTTTCGTAATGAGACCTCGGCTCGCCGGCCCTGCCTCGGTCTCATTACGAAAGTACTATGAGACCTCGGGCTCGCCAGGACCTCGCTGCCGCTCGGTCCGTTATCCCTCCGACTTTTAATATACATCACAGTCGGATATAAGTCACAGATCTCCTCCGTTCAGTATACAATAAAGTCACAGATTTTATGTGAAATTAACACCATTTTTGTGCTACAAAAATGCCAACCAGACCAAAATACAAACTACCAGAAACACACTAAAAACACAATAATTCAAAATATGTTCACTTACCTTTTTTACTTTTCTTTTACTTCCTCACGTGAGGCAGTGCACATATGTTCCGCTCTTAGGGAAATTATCCCATTTTTTATTATCATTACTTTACAAAAATATTTAAATTATGTTTGTTTTGACAAAAAAAATTCCAAAAACAACAACCTTATTTTACTTGTATTTTGTACTCCACCCAATTAATTTCGCGAATTATTTCCAAAAACTTTACAAACATATCCTCATTTTTGTATTCACAATTTTTCATTCAAAAATTTCAATTGATACATTTGGACAACATCACAAACCGAACTCATAATTAAAATAGAAAATTCAACTAAATTAACATTAAAAAACAACAAGAAAAAGAATACTCTAAAATAAAGTTTGAATTGAAACTTTATTTTAGAGTATTCAACTTAAAATCTCCCTAAGAGCGGAACATATGAGCACCTACCTCCTACCACAGAGACACGTGCAAAAAGACACACTTCGAGAAACTACTTTCCAGCGTTCAAGTTGCAAAACCAGGGTTGCCAAGTTATCGCCTTATTGGCGATTTTCGTATCGAGCGAAAAATTAAAATCTCGCCAAGAGGGGGGCATATCAGAGGAGAGCCATATATATATATATATATATATATATATATATATATATATATATATATATATATATATATATATATATATATATATATATATATATATATATATATACAGTGGCTCCCAAAAGTGTTCGTACACTTTGAAATTTTTTAGTAAAACCAAAATAACTCGAAACTGAATTCGAATATGGAGTCCAATATTTTTTCACATCATTCCTATGTCATTCTAAATACAACCCATTGGTTTTTTTCAAAATATTAACGGATCTTCTTTTTGAAATGGGTCAGAGAACGAAGAGACAGAGAAATAACACGCCACAAAAGTCATCGTACACTCAAATATTTTCGAATAAATTCATGATTAAAATTATCATATGCCGTTTTATTATTATTTTTGCATTGTGTTGACTCTTATAAGTCATTTGGCTTTAATTTTTTGTTTATTTATTTCTTAATATTGTGCTTATTGCTATAAAATCGCTGGTATTCGTAAAAAACCCGCAAACACCATTCAAAATTCGAATTTGTTTCCCACAGTTGCGGTAAATTGGTTTGAAATGACTCTAAATTAGTTAATTTATTTGCTTGTATAGTAGATTGCTTGATAAAATGCTTTAAACAAAGGAATCGGACCGAAAACAAGGTAAGAAAAGGTCAACCGGCAAAGTTGACAAAACGTGATCAGAGATTTAAAGTTGCAAAAATTATAAAAAATACACATTTGAGTGCTGTAAAAGTTTCTACAGAGTTAAAAGAAAAATTTTACGTTTAATTTTCACCTAAAATTTTTCACCAAGTTCTCTGATTAGCTGGATTAAATGGGGCCTCTTCCCGCAGAAATTTTCTTGATTGCACGAAAAACACAAAGCTTACGCTTTTCGTTGCAAAATCAAGGATAAATAAGCTAAAAATATTCTAGAATTACGTCTTGTTTGTAGATAAAAATTAACTTAACATTTTTGGTTGAATTGTTGCATAATTGTAAGTAGAAGAAAAAATTAGGAACTTAATCTTAAGAACTTAGTTGGATCAGTTAATCACGACGGTGGAGGTGTTCTAGTGTGAGGGTGCATATCAGCATCCGGACTTGGTAGTTTGGAATTTTTTGATGAAATAATGAATCATACTGTTCCTTTAAATATTTTAAAAACCAATTTTGAACTCTTAACCGAAAATTTGGTTATTGGAAACAACTTTGTTTTTTATCAAGATAACGATATGAAGCACTCGGTTTTCAACGTTTGCATCTAGTGCCTCAAAAATCGTCCTAAAATTCAGAAAAAAACCCCTCAATCTCCAGATTTGAACTTAATGTAACGTATTTAGAGATATCTATAGGCTAGATTACGAAAATACGGCTTTAAAAACGAAAATAGAGCTAGAAAAACTAAGACTCGAAGTGTGGTTGAACACTTACTCAGAAATTACGCAAAAGAAGAAAGAAAAAGAATGAAATCTATTCCCAGACGTTAAAAAGGTGTTATGAATACTGTATGATATTCTACTAATTAATAACTTAATAAAAAGTTAGATTATTCAATAATAAATAGACATTTTATAAAGTGTACGAAGACTTTTGTGACATAGAATTTCCGGCACTTTTTGGTTTTTGATTTTTTAAAAATTAAGTTTTAATATTTTTTAAAAACTTTTCATGTAGTTTTTGGTAAAAATTAATCATAGATCTTATAATTAAATACGCTATACCGAAATATTAATTCTAACCAACGGATTGGGGCCTATTTCGTTGAAAGTCGTAGATGTACGAAGACTTTTGGGAGCCACTGTATGTATATATATATATATATATATATATATATATATATATATATTATATATATATATATATATATATATATAATATATATATATATACATATATATAATATATATATATATACATATATATAATATATATATATATGTATAATCGCTTGGAATTTTTCCCTTTTCTTCTTTTTTTTTTCTTTCTCTTCTCTCTTCTTTTTCTCTTTTTTTTTGAGACTAACTTTTCGGGGGGTTTTTTCCCCAAACCCCCCCCTTAGCTACGCCCCTGGGTCCAAGGGGTTCGGACCCCCCCAATATTTGAGGACCAGACCCCCTCAATATTTGAAAATCGGACCCCCTCAATAATTGTCAAGATGAAATTCATTATTTTGGGGAAATTATTTTTGCTTTGAAGACTTTAAACGCTTGCATAATACATAATTTACCATGTTTAATTCATATCAAATAAAACGAAATGAACATCGAAAAAAAAAGAACTAAAAAAAAACAAACAAAATAGGCGATGTGTATAGTGAACGGAAAGTGAACTCCAATGACAAACCATTACTCTGCTTTCCGCGCACATTAGCCTCAGTGGAGGATGCTAGAAAGGGGACACCTTCTCCCTAGTGCTAATAAGTCAACAGAAGTGAGACGGGGATCTAAATGTTTGCCCCTTTCGTTCTTATCTCGTTTCTCGGCGCTTCCAGGTTTCTGTTTTGAGTTTTGCAGTGTCCGATTCGATTCAATTTATAGCGACCCCGATGTTACCCAAACAAAATGAGACACCATACCTCTTTGGCGGTTTTTTGCAGCTGGCAACAACACCCTGGCCAAAGGATGCACAAAAATTTAGAAGACCACTTAGCTGGTCAAATGTTAAGTTTGGGGTAGAAAGGGAAAGGAGACGTGTCATGTGTTTGACATTATTCAACGCGTGGCTTCAAAGTACCTTATCAAAGCGCGGGTTCTCAAATGGGTTTGCGGCATTTCAAATTTGACCAAAAAAAGCGTTACGTTATAGAAAACAAAGAGGAGGAGTCTAAAAATTAACGTGCAATTTCAAAAGCAAATCATAAGCCAGCATAACGATGGATACTGTGATGTCACTTCCGATAGACCAACGAAAAAAGAAGTGCAAGATTACCAGAAAAAAAAAGACAGAAATAAAAGGAGCTTTCCTATTGGGAAACGTTCCGACAAAAATAAAGATTATTTCATGTTTTCTGTTGGTCTCCTTAAGAGTAGGTGACCTGAAGAGCGCTCCTATTTTTGTAAAAATACTTTTTTTTACAATTCGATTACGGCTATGGAGAGATGGCTTGAAACGGTAAAATGTAGCAAACCTTCTACATCAAATGAACCTGAGCAATTTTTAACTACTGAATCATCATCAACATCCACGGAACCGTCTTCAAAAAGTCATAAGACCGTGATAGGTAAGTACCATTCTGTTTAGTGTAATACATGCAGGGGTTCCCCGATTTTATACTATTCAGATGAGGTTACTTCTCGATTTTCCGAACGAAATTCCTAATTACCCACATCACTACATCTAATGAGAATATCTTTTTGATGCATTATTTCACAAAAAACTACTCGAAATTTGAAGACTCGTCAGACAAAATTTTCTGGGAAAGGAAAGTTTATGAAAGTTCACAGTGACCTCCTATCGAGTAGCCCCCGAATGCCTGCTAATCAGGTATGCTTTACAGTCAATATTTTGACATTATGAGACCTATCGTAGCTAATGCGTTTAACTTTAGCTCTCTCTTCTTTTTTTTTTAAATGTTTCATCTTTTATAAATTTTAATGGAATAAATAATACTCTTTTTAGTTATTAAAGCTTAACAGAAAATTATCCATTAATAATCCTGCTTTATTGAACAACTTTTATTGAAGTAACCATTTTAAAACTTATTGTCACGTGTCAGAAAAAAAGCAGTTAATTTCTCTATCTCTTTCCCATCGTCCGCTGATCAGAATTCAATTATACACCAAATGCTGTTTGTTCTCATTGTAGGCCAGTACTTTCCAATCTGTGGGGTGTGCCTCTCAAGGAGGCCTGTCACTTAAAGAGGATCAGGAGGGTCACTTTCCCTGCTGACTTTGAGAAATAAGAAATGAATATATTTACATGGGCATGGTTTTTGCTGTTTTTTGGTTTCATATGCACTGAGTGTATGGAGGATTCAACAAAAAAGCAAAATTTTGGTGCATTTGTTACAAAAACCTGAAAAAATTAAGAAAATACTTTAAAAGGTTGCATTATTAAAATATGATATCATGAGAGCTTAATTATTTGTCTTTTATTTTTGTAGTTGTGTTTTACGTAGGTTCGTGAATGTCATAACGGTGAATTATATACTTTAATTTTTTGATTAAAAAACATCAAATTAAACTCTTTCGAATCCAACTTGTGGCAAGAACTTAGAGCTGCTGGGTTTATCACTATGTAATATAAAAATTTAATTATACAGTTGTCGCGGCTTATATATATATATGAGTCACATTTTGTACTAAACAGCTTTGATTTCATAAGGCGGCTGATTCAATAAAGCTGGATTTCGTTTTTGATGATTTCATTCATTAAGAACGGTTAATTCGATTGTCCACTATTTCAAAATGTTGAAAATTTGTTGCGACTACTCTTGGTGTGCCGCCCTTCGTCGTGTAAGGCTGAAAGAAGCTTCAGTGCGCTGAGAAAGCTGAAATTGTATCTTCGGTCGACTGTGACACAAAAGTGGTTGAATCATGTTACGTTCACAAAAACATCTTGAACGAAATTGATCACAAAAAATAGCACGGATATTCGTATCCCATGTGCAGTCTAGAAAAAATGTGATTTTTGGCATTTAATTTTTTTAAACTTATTGTGTAATATGTAAATCAAGATGTACCCGTTTAAAAGTATTGTATTAAAAGTAAACCCATTTCTATTTGATGATGTCAAGTATTTGTCTCATATATATATATATATATATATATATATATATATATATATATATATATATATATATATATATATATATATATATATACGAATTTTTCTTAATGCAACTTGAAAATGACAGAGTTAGAATGATCCCCCCCCCCCAATAAATTTCAGCTGACGACGCCAATGATAGTAGTTAATCCTAAAATCTTCATATTAAGGTTAATTCTAAAGCTGCCTAAAAATTTAAATCTGAATTGAGCCAAGAACTGTAGGTATAGTGAAAGCTATTCATACAAAGCTGTATACCGCCGCATTTTGTGTAAAATTTGCTCCATACGTACACGTACACGAGCTCTCCTCGCAATATAGTGTGATATTTTCATTGAAATTTTTAAGATGAAATTTAAGATTTATTCTTGGGGCAATTTTTCAGAATTAAAGTATCTCAATTTTTATAGACTGAAATTAAGTTGAGGTGTCACCCGGGAGGGGGGGAACCGTCCCTTCTCAAAAAAGTTTTTGGACTTAGCAAAAAAGTTTTTTTTTTAATCTCATGTTATAGCTTTGAAAAAATGAAAGCGCAGGGTTAGATCAACATTTATTTGTTTAACATTAAAGGGGAGTAAATTAATCCTTTTCAATTAAAAAAGAAGGGATTTTTAAGTAATCTTACTTTAGAAATCACAACTATTGCTTAATTTCAAATTGAACTTCTTTTGTTGTATGCATCTTAGGTTTATAATAAAATACAGTAGAGTCTCAAAAATCTGAGGTAATTGGTGCTCCTGCCACCTCGGATTACTGAAAACTCTTCATATCCAAAAATTCCTTGGACCATGATTTGTACAGCATCAACTTGTCCACTTCCCTTTTTTAATACAATCTGATATTTCAAAACTGTTTATTTGTTCTTTGAAGCTAAACAATTACTAAATATTTTTATTTCAAGTAATTTTTTGCTATCTCTACGACATCTCCAAATCCACCCTAATAGTTATAGTCAATAAATATTTCTGCTACTTCGTGTTATTGACGTTGACCATTCAATACCTTTTTATTACTTAATTCGATTTTCAGATTTTAATGCAAAATATTTTTTTCCATAAAAAGTATGCTTTAAAATAGCCACAAAGGCACATTAAATTAAGCGCAACATCGGACTTTTGGGACTCGGATTTTCGAGACTCTACTGTACAACGCGAAAATTTCGTAAAAAGGAATTGATATTTCATTCTCTGTTTAGTGGTTTTTTCCCTTCTCATGAGAGGGGGGTTGATTTGAATAAATAAATAAAAAAGCCAGAGTTGGAGTCGGACATTTCAAAATCCAGGAGTCTGAGTCTGCCATTTTTCTTCTGACTCCGCAGCCCTGCCCTGCACTCCGGAGGTACCGCGATTGCTCCTTTTTTGAGACACTCTCCCCTCCTGTAGATTCTTCGTTTTTATACTAGACTGCAAGACTTTGTATGCTCAAAAGAGCAAATAGTTAATTTTTACCCCTTTTTTTATTTGAAAAGGACGTAATTTTGAAAAAATTTAACACAAATTTGAATTAAAAGAAAACTAAAATTTAAGCCGCACTTTAATTTGTGAGCACAATTAACAAAATTTCTTCTTTGATATTAAATTGGCCTCTATTTTCAAACACTAAGAGTTTTTTTTTTTTTTAAATAATTTATTATTATTGTTTATTATTTATTTATTTTTATGTGAACAAGTTTTTTTTTTATTTTTTAATGAGTAAAATAATTGAAATTTAGCTTGGCCATTGTTTATGGTTACTCTAACACTTTCATGTATGAATGGAAAAAAAAGAAAACAAAAGGTTTTGAAAAATATTTTCATTCAAAAGTTACATATTCTGGAGAATGACAAACAAGGTTTGAGCAAAAAGGATTGAACTCTTTAATCAGTTAGGTATACATTTTCAATTTTGATATTTGCTGGCTTTTTATTATTATTATTTTGTCTTTTAAATACTCACCCCCCCCCCCCCTTCATGAATTCATCACCCCCTTAAGGAGTCAAATTGTCCCCAGGTTGACAACCACTAATGTAGACTAAAAAAAAACATTTTAATGAATTAAATGCATCTAATGTATCCAAAAAATAAAGCATCAGGTGGTTCAAAATATTTTACGTACAAATTAGTTAAGATGTAAAAACATATTGTCTCTAAACTTTTGTGAGCTACTGTAATTTTTTAAAAACTGTTTTAACATTTTCTTAAGTTCATTTTGTATAGTTCTACCTAATATCCAGTTTCTATAGAAACAAATTTATAATTTCTTTAGATATCAAGTTACAAGTAAATTGTTATGAAAAATTTAAAGAAAAAGACTGTGTTAAGCCAAAAAGAGACAAAAAAAATAAGTAAGTTTTTGTTATTTGCTTTTGCATGTGATTTGCGCTTTTAAAACATTTTATAAACTATTAACTTTTTCCAAAAATTCAAAGTTTCACTTAAATGTTTTGGAGAAATTATAGTATTAAAAATCATTACCATTATAATAATCCGCCCATTATCGTTTACTTATTAATGGATAATCAACCAATTTGTTTAATGGTGCATCCCTGATGTAATATTTACAATTTTTACAAACCGTATTTATTGAAACCCTGTGGTATGTTAGTTCAAGGTAACTAGCAATGATAAATGTTTAGGATTTCATGATTAAATGAGGCAGCTGTTCTTTTGATCCTGAAATCATATTAGGAGGTTTTTAGAACCAAATTTTTGGTTCCAATGCAAGGAAAAAGATAACCAACCATTTTTATACAATATTTATTTATTTTCAATTCTTACAGACCCCGAAGAGTTCCTATTTTTCTTACTTTTTCCTATTTTTTAAAGCTCTCTCCTTATTTTCCTACTTTTTCCTTTTTTTTCCTACTTTTTCTTTCTTTTGTATAGAAATTTCTAATTGTGTATTTTTTATTTTTACAATGCACACCAAAAATTTTCTGCATGTTTTCAATTTTTAAAAAGCAAAAGAAACAAGAGGATCCTGAACTTTTCATTGACTGACTACAGTAATTTCTGGAAAAGGAACGCCACTGCGTCTGCGTGTTTAAAAGTTAAATTTTCGTGAGTGACTTTTTTACCGTTGCTGCGTTTATGATTGACTTTTCTTTTTATCGTCCCGACTTCAGTCCTACTGTTTTACGGAAACAAAGAAATGGATACTGGCCCATTCTGATGCAATTATATATTACTTACCGGTCAATTAGAAGCTTTAATTAAAGTAAACGGCCAACTGTTCAAAAAGTACGGGAAAAGCCGAATTTCCTATTCACCAATTTTTCGTATAGATAATTACAAGGGAAATGGAGCTCTATTTAAACAGAAAGGCAATCTAAAACTTTAAAAGGAATGTAAGGAAGCAAAAAATGAAAAACCTGTACACATTTTCTTGATGTTAGTACAAAATAAAAGCGACATATCACAGAAATTCGCAAAAACGGAACACTTCAAAAATAACAGCAGAAACTAACTTTTTTTATGCATAAATATGATTATTGTTCATTCTAAACAGGAAACATGATTATAAAATTTCAGTTTCTTTCCTTGCAAAGAGCGTATTTGCAAAAAAAAAGAAGACAAAACCTAGATGGGCAAAGCGTTCCCGATTTTTGGAGAAAAATAGGAAATCAATTTAAATGCGAGATTCCGTTCTTTATTTCTTCATTTTTAAAAGTTGGGGGGGGGGGGATGGATCCACGAGCAAATATGTACTGCATTTCTTTTTCTTTTTAATGGGTATTTTTTAATCTGATATATCATCAATATCGAGGAGTTGCTCCCCCCCCCCCCTTTCTCTCAATTTCGTGAACAATTTCCGAATGAATATTTTTGTTGTATGGTGAGGATTGAGCAAAACTACATGTTTTCTCTTTTATATGCACAGAGAATCATTAGTAACTGATCTTTTTCTTTGATAAAAATGTTCTGTTTACCATGCACTAATTTTCCTTTTTTTATTCTGTGACAAAAATTTTGGAAGCAGGAGGTAAAAAATCATCAAATCAATAAAACAATATTCGTTTTTATTGCTTGATTAAAATTAAAACTGGCCCGTCATTGTTATTTTTCCCCCGGGAAGGCTAGCGAAGTATGTATACTGAAAGCAAATTTTGTCTGAAAACAACAAAAACCGCACAAACTTGTATAGTTAAGCATTAAATTTTTTAAAGCCAGGGAGGGGAGGAATTGACCTCACTGACTCCCCTAAATCACGTTCCTGAAACAAAAATTTTATTGAATGGCTGAAAATATATGTAACACAATGAAACCCTTTAGTTTACTTATTTTGTTATTTATTTAGTTTAATTATTTTATTAATTTTATGTCCCATATTTAAGAACAAATTTATTTTAATTCTGTATTTTCAGTCTTTTTCTTTCTTTTTTTTTTTTTTTTTCAAATTCAACCATCTGCCCCTGTTTATACAAGAAAGCATGTCAGCTGCTGATTATTTTTAACTAAAACTAAATTAATATTTACTTCTCTTTTTGTATCGCAGTTTATGACAACAGGAGCTGAAAATGTTAGTATTTTCAAATGATAAACGGATGCTCTCGAAGGAATGTTTCCGTTTTTGACAAAACAAATCTTTAACAAAAATGGTTTTATTGCACCAAAATATGAGGTTTTTTTTTTTTTTTTTTTTTTTTTTTTTTTTTTTTTTTTTTTTTTTTTTTTTTTTTTTTTTTTTTTTTGTGATCGCTTAATCGCATTTTATTCTTTCACACTTAAAATTTTTATTACTGTATTGTTGAAAGGTTTCTTTGTTTGGATTTATTTTCATATTTTTGTATTTAATATCTTTGTTTCCACCAGTTTATTTTTCATACTGAAAATTAACAGCTTGTTTCTTTCATTTTGTTTTTATGACTCGATCTTTCATTAAATCCCTTCACCCCCTAAATTTCCCCCTACTTCAAAAGTACTGTTAGTTTATTTTTGGGACAGTTTTAAATCGAAAATACTGTTAGTTTTTTTACATTAGAATAAAAGTTTACGCTGAGTTTGTTTCCTCTTGACGTGTGTTCAGTATTATCTCTTCCTATTTTTTCCTACTTTTTAAAGTGATTTTTTTTCCTCCTTTTCTTATTTTTTTAATTTTTGATTCCTTATTTCCTATTTTTTCACCACAAAAAACCACTTCGGGGTCTCTTCTTACTATGAAAGTATGTTCTACCACATAAGGAAATTTTAGATTTTACACTCTGTTGTAAATTTTTACTTTACAAACAAACCTAATTTTAAAAAAATTATGTTCTCACTCCTTCAACACTATAAATTCAAATGTTTTTAATGAAAAAAAAATGTATTTTTCCCTAAAAAATATGAAAAATTGACACTATTGTGTGATACAGCCAAGATTGACCTCTGGCTCCCCTCAACCCTTTGTTCAAGCACTCAGGGGTTAGAAATTGTTGCCTCTTTTTCAAAACTTAAATTTATTTAGGAATAAACACTCTTGCAAGAAATGGTGTAATGCAGCAAATTGTACAAAATTATTACTTATACGTAATTAAACATGTATTTGAATATGAATAACGCAATTAGAATTTTGTTTTAATTTTATTATATTGGTATAGTAGAACTTCGACTATCCAAATTTCAGGAAATGAATTAAGACAGAAACGAACTGCGTTTTTCAAATTAATTGTTGTCTGTTCTATTTTTCTTCCCTCCATGAAGCTAGTGTAGGGATAGAGTGAACATTATTGAGACTGATGAGTCACTGGCTTATCTCAGGGGCAGCTCTATTATTAGCTTCTATTTTGCAGCACTTGTACGTATGCTCAATACAATAGGGTGGTTCAAAAAAATTGATTTTTATATTTCAGAATCGCGTTACCTCTCAAAAGTTGTAGTTTTATGTCCTCAATTGGGGAAAAATAATTAAAAAATTCTAAGTTGACATCTTCAGTTTGCGCATAAGGCTGAAAGTTTGGAAAAATTTGTTAAAAATTGAAATTTTCAGAGAAAAATGAAATTAGTTTTTTTGTATTTTTTCATAATGCAACAGCCATAAATTGTCAGTATATGGCGTAGTTTGAACTTAAAAAATATTTTATGGCTTTTACATTAGATTTTTAGTTTAGGCATACGCCTAACATTGAGCAGGAGATTTTAACATTGAGCAGGAGATTTTAGCCTTCTTACTTGCTATCTGTAGCAAACGAGCTTCCAGGGGGAATATGCCTGTAACGGGTTTGTGGCTCTTCACTTGGTTGTTCAGTCAGATTCCTTGGTGTGTGTGCTGCCTAAAAACATTAAATTTATAAAAAAAAAAAAGTATTGTGTTGAAACAATGACACCTACACAGATCTTTGGAAATACGGGGAAATCTCAGAATCTTATGTGGGGGGGGGGGATATGTTACCTATTTTTCACTCACCAAAAGTGTGGTTTCAAAAATTACTACTTATGTGGTGATAGTTTTTTCATTCACCAGATGTTTCCTTTTACTCCAACTGATCCTGTTATGAGAATTTAAGCCTCAGAGGAGATGTATAAGCCCCTGAGTCTCATGTATTATTACAGGCATGAAAGTTTTTGCCTTTTTTTTATGGAAATCTTTTTTTTTTTTTTTCCTTAAATCCTTTCTTGGTACTTTTGATATTGATGCAAATCTGATAAGAAATTGTGACCCACTTTCCTGCCTTATTTTTATAGCAAAATTCATTAGATCCTTAACCTATGATTTAAGTTTCAACTGCCTGTGCTCAAAACAGTAACAAGATCATGTAGCCTTCAGGACATTCCTCGGTTTGACAAATTGATTCTAAGTTGTACCTAACCGACACGACTTATGGAATGTAAATACATGTGTAAGATATGAGCAGTTTAACCTTGTAATCTACAACTACATATGAGGCATGTGGTTTTGTATTCCAACCAAGCCTGTTAACATTTACATTTGACCTGATCAGTGTACTACAGGTTAGGCCTGAATACAACACCATGTGTCTCACAGATAGTTGCAGGTTAAGGAATTAAATTTTAGACTTTGTTGGCTTTGTGTATATCCACCTAAATAATCTTCAAAGAAAGTACCTGAGAAATCTTGGCAGGAATCCTGCTATCCTGGTCTGAATTTTAGCTCCTGATTAATGCTAGCAAAATTCTTCATGCAGACTTAAAGATCAATATGAAATTTTTACTTTGTAATATTGACACCTGTATATGTTCTTAGGAAGATGCTTTGAACATATTATATGATAATAAATTTTAAATGTAAATATAATTTTTTTTTGTTTTGTTTTACATTTCTAGTATATCTTATGTTTTTGTATTTACTTTACTTATAACTTTGAAATGCATTTTTTTTATCAGGAAGAAAACAACAAACTTGAACTCTGAATCAAAATTGCAGAATAGCCAATTAACAGATTTCTTTCCTGTAAGGAGAAGTAATAGAAAAACTTATCTAAATGTAATGGTGAGTTTTAACTGTTTGGACTTACTATTTTTAATCGCATATCATTCCAACTTAATGTTTTCGATGTCTCATTTCCCTAAATCTCAGATGAGGCTTCTACTGCAAGTAACAATATTTTGATTTTAAAATGTGTGCAACATTTTTTTTTTCTTTGCTCAGTGACACAGTTCTTTCATGTAAAACACAAGCTTTAAAAAGACTATAAGAACCATCCTTAAATTATTTCACTACCTATTATGATTACATATTCCTCCCAAACTAGGGTCCCCAACTTGCTCAAGGGATACATTCCTTTTACTATTTTATAACTAAGATCAGAGTACAATATATATATATATATATATATATATATATATATATATATATATATATATATATATATATATATATATATATATGTGTGTGTGTGTGTGTAATATGAAAAATTCTTTGCTAGGCCTTTTCCATATTAAGTTCTGTTCACTTATATGTCGGCGAGTATGAGTCACAGACATTATTTATTACACACTTAAATGCTTCTCATACCATATAGGGCTATGTTCTAGGCTCAGATGAGATTCCCCGTAAAGTACCTACCAGACACTTTTTTTCCCTCCAGACTTAAGCCAGCCTCTGTCTGCGGTGCAAAGCCCAATAATATTTCGTTATTGCAATCTGCTCTCCTATATAGATCACGTGAGATCACATGATCGAGGGATAAGTATCTGTAATCTTTTAATGATATTCCCTATATAAAAATCGTGGCACAACTAAACAAGTTGGTTAGTTAAGAGAAGTTCCTGCTGGTATATTCTATGTAAAAATAAAGATGTGATTTGTGAATGTAGCTTTGTCCTCTTCCTACGTGGTGGATTATCACGCCGCAACACTGCAACTTGCAAAAACCAAGATTCGTAATCAGAACCGAGTGGCGGTTCTTACATATATATATATATATATATATACAGGGGTGATTGTGTTCCGGTATTTTACGAATTTCCGGTATTTTCGGACGTATTTTCGGTATTTTTATGTCCGAAAATATGTTTTTTTGGTTATGCTTTTACCTCCCTACCTCCACATTTTTTAAAAATTATATAATACTCATCAAATATACCTGCAAGTGCCTTAAAATGGACACCTATCGCTTAAGATGGACAAATGTCAAGATAATTTGTATAACACCAACTCGTAACTTTGTAATCCATTAAAAATTTAATCAAATGTACACACAATATTTTGACTCAGAACTATTTAATACTGTGGCAAAGGTGCACTTAAGTAATAGGGACCAAAGATTCCCCCCCCCCCCCGCACCCCCCCTGTTCTCGCTTTGAAACTTTCAGGTATTTTTTGATGAACTCACAATCACCCCTGTATATATATATATATATATATATATATATATATATATATATATATAGGGTGGTCCTTATTTATATGGGGAAAAAAAATTTCGGAATTCAACAAGTGACGCCCCCTAGTTTTGTGACACTATAATAAAAAGTAACGTATGCAAAATTTGAACTCTATCGGTCAATAATAACACGTGCCCCTAGGCCGTTGAACTTTAACACTTTTGATAATTTTCTCACAAATCTTCGAAATTTTACTTCAGACTCAGTACATTGTTTCTCCTAGGTTTGCAAAATATTTTAACCGTGAGGTAACACTAAAATTAATCTTTATAGTTAATTTATATCATGTAAAGATTTTACGTTGAATAAGAATGAAATAAGGCTTTAGAAACTTTCCTTAATCGTACGCTTTTCTCAACGTATCTCGATAGTGTGTATTTTTTTCCGATAGTCTTAAACGGTTTGTAAAATAAATTGTTTATGTGACTCATATTCGGTAAATTAGTTGCAAAATTCTTCGATTAATTTTGCTCCTCCTTCAGTTGTATCATTCACAATTTTCAATATTTTAACGATCTTTCTTCCCTGTAAAGAGTTTTCTTCATTTTGCCGCGAATCAGGATCAAATAGAAAAAAATCTTCTGGTATTTGTAACTTATCAAACAGTTTATTGACTTGTTATTGATTCTATGAAGAGGGAAATCTTTACCAAGAAAGTATTCCAAATCATCTACAGTTATCTGAAATTTGTTAAACAGTCATCAGACACGTCTTCCATATCACAAGCATTTTTTGAACTAGTGTTTTCCTATCTTCAAAGTTAATTCCTTCATCCAATACGGATAAAGTTGCTAGTTTATCCCCTAAAACCGTAAGTGATTTATAAATTTTCCAATCACTGCTTCTACTGCATGCTTGTCGTCATTTTGTACGCTGCTAGTTTTTCAGACATATTATTCAAAGGAGCCTTGATTGGATTGCTGCGAAAAACCATATCTTCATACAGCATTTAATTGTAAAACAGTTTTGTGGAACAGCATAAGGGCTTTGCTTTCTTTTCATGTAAGGTCAATTTAAATTGTTTCCTAAATATAAAAATTTTCAAACAAAAATTCCTTTTGCCACCCATGTGGCTCAGGGATAAGCTCCAGGTTGTCAAAAACATATCCCTGTAGGAGGAAATTCACCAGGAAATATTATTACAAGTTATGAGAATTATCTGTAATCTTTCTCAATTCCGCTTTTTACGAACAATAAATAATATGTCATCAACTTCGTCTTTTAGAATTTAAGTGGCATGTGTACTTGATTGAAATGTCATAAATTCTGAATGATGGAGATCTTTCCACAAAATTTTGAAGCGCTTAAATAATCGAATATCTGATCTGGAACTAAGAAAGGCGAGAACTTCTTTAAGGACACACTCTGCAGTACGATTTCAAGTGCACGATGATGGCAATCCTAATGTAATACATCACCGTTCAATATTTGCTCTCAAAAATTGCATGCACAATTCGATGGTATTGCAAGTCGTTGTATCAAACACTACAGCTAGAACAGTTAGTAATAAAAAGTTATCATATAAGATATCATAATCAACTGAAGAAATATCTAAGGAATTCCGAGTAGTTGTTCAATATTAGGACCTGAAGCTATCACGGTAGTCCTGCCGGCGTTCTTTTTCCAGTTACATTTGTATACCAGTGAATAACTACAAAATCTAAATTTAAATTCATGAAATTTAATTTTACGTCTCGAAGATTTTCTCTTGCTTTCTTAAGGAATGTACCATTGATCACTAGGTCATTTGGATTCAAATTTACTGCATCTATATAGGCTGTAAATAAATGAACAACATCTTTATCCCTAATATGGCATTTGTCTAACAGTGATGAAAGGCGAGCAGATATCAATAGTTGTCAAGTTTTTTTTTGCATTGAGGTAGACCAGCTATAGAAAACAAAAGTTAAACAGTTTAGGATAGATATCCATTTCGATTTCTAAATCTTGTGAATCGCAAGAATTTGATGATAATAAAGGACTATGTACTGAAGTAGAAGAAAATTAACTTAAAGTATAAATTTCTACATTGTTCTGATCTGGATATTTTTTTTAATTTATATTTTAGCTATGGAAAATACAGTATATTGTTATGTTAGGAGCAATCAAGGATTTTTTGAAATTTATATTTTAAAAATAAAAATTTTATAAGCATTTATGTATGTTTATAACTAAAGAACAGCGAATTAAAATATAATTGCAATTACTTATATTTATAGCATTGAAACCTTGCGACTCTATTTGCCACACCTATTACATACACAGGGAATTTTGTAAATCAACACCCTCAAAGCCTGGAGGAGGCAATTTGTTGCTGTCAAAGATCATTCATTAATGACCTAGGCCATTCATTAATGGCCTATAGAACCCCTTGTGTCCATCTTGGTGGGAAGAAACGTTCCCCTGCTGCTTGGTTCGAACAAGCGCAGAAGAGCGGTATGCTTGATCCAAGGCCATTGGTGTACATGTACCCTCTGTAAAATGTTAAATTTTACAGAATGAAGGTGAGAGAATGGTCGGTCTGGAAGTAGCAGCACCTATTGAGGTTCAAAATTACTTTAAATATTAAACGTTAGAATTATTTTTACATAAAAATGAGAAAATCCGCAATTTTTCCTTCAAAACTCAAAAAAGGGGCCCTAAGGGCACGTGTTAATATTAATAGATTGACTTAAAATTTTGCAGGGATCATTTATTTGTATAATGGAACAAATTGAGGTTGCGTCGCGTAAAATATCTGCAACTTCAAAGATAAGGACCACCCTAATATATATATATATATATATATATATATATATATATATATATATATATATATATATATATATAGGGTTATTACAGATGAGGAACCCAATTTCAAAAATTTATGTTTATTTAAGTGTCAATTCTAAATGATTTATACTTACAGCAAGGGATAGAGGAAACGTCTAAGTTTTGTTTCCCGTTGTACATGTGCAGGATTGGCAGCAGTGGTTGAAGAAACAACTGCTAGAGTACTGCTGTGCATTCAGTAACAGAATATATGCTTACACATGTGTGGGACTTATAACTTGGAATATTCCTTTATCTCGAAGTTTTCCCTGGGTCCCAAATTCTTGAGACTATTGTGGAAACTTCCCATAGCTCGAACTACTAATAACTCCCACATTTTAACCGGTCTCTTGGGACTTCAAATTATTGAGAGTAGACTATATATATATATATATATATATATATATATATATATATATATATATATATATATATATATATATATATATATATATGATGAACTGGGGTGCTATTCAACAATTCTAATTCTTCATATGATGCCATAATTGAAAAAGTTTGGGAACTCCTGGTAAATACTATTAGTGGCATACCATAAACTGTAAAAATGTTTCAAAATTGACACCAACAATCAGCTGAATGAACTCAAGTTTGGAGTTCCAATGGAAAGTGAAAAAAACTATTAATTTTCAAATTTCAAGAATCATTTTGCAGGGTTCCCACAGGTCTTTAAAGTGCTTTATTTTAGTTACCAGCTGCAAAGGCCCTTTAAAGTGCTGTATTTTGAGATGAAACTCATGATTTTTCTTTTTACTTTATTTTGGTCTGCACATCTTTTATTTTTGCTTCAATTATGTGTTATTCCCTGTCCCCCCCCCCCCCAATTGTAAAAAAAATTCCACTTTTTTTTACAAAATATTTTTTTATTTCTCTCCAAAAGAGCAATAAGTATGCCAAATGAAGCACGGGATTGTGTGAACTGTTACAGGAAGCAAACCTAAAACACATAGTTGAGGAAACCACCTGATGCATTTGGTTCTTGTCGAAACTCGTATTAACCTTGAAAATTTTAAAAGAAGAATTGAAAACTCGAAAGGGAGTAATCATACATTGCTCTCCTAACAATAAAAGATCATATAAATTACTGTGAGGGTTTACTAAATCTTAAAATTAATAAGGAATACTTATGCTCAGTTGTAATATCTAGACAAAAATATATGGAATACTTGGAAAAAGAAAATAAATAAAATACAACAAAAAAAATATAGAACCAGATAAGTAATGAACTTAAATTTGAAGAGACAAAAATAATGTTTGGAATCTGACATTTCTTTATTTTTAACTGCCTATGAACTTTCAAAAAAAGCAGAAGTATTAAGAGATATAACATTTTGTAGTCAAGCAAATAGTTTGATGAAGTCTGCATGAAAAAAAGAGCCCTAAATAAAACTAATAGAAAAAATAAATAAATGAAAATATTGAGGAACTAAAAAATTTAAACTAATATCATTTATTAAAAAAAAAGGTTTCAGCATGACAGATATACGTTTTGTTAGAAGAGTTTTTTTTTCATTGAATTTGCTGTTATAATTAATTATAAAAAATGCTCCTTATTATTATTTATTTAAGTTTCATAAATTATATTAAGTACATTTTAACTTGAGGAAGTAAAGAAAAGTAAATAGTTATTTCAGGGCTGTTTGTGATCAGCAACTTTTGGGTTGCCATTTCTGAAAACGTTAGGCTGAAAACTCGTTCTAAAACTGAAAAATTATTTTTTAAAAAAATCTTTTAAAATGACTTTTTTCAGTGATTTTTGTATGTATATTTGAAGAGGGGAGGAGGGTGAGCTTCCTCATAGTTTCCGAAAATTTCACACTGTTTCCAGAAAATTTAACTTGAGTCCACTATCATCCCTGCATTTATTTGTAAATAGAAATTTTGCAAGTATATTAAGAAAGCGATATGTGAATTTGATTAGCCTCGTTTTTTTGTTCCATGGCTTGTGTCACATGCAATATTTAACTTCAAAATTTAAATAATAAAAAGAGAACCTGAGTAGTAATAAAAATTTTGAATCCAGCCACTGCAGTACAAGCAAGTTCTTACTTTTTGTTTTACAAATAGAACTGTAATTGCAACGTTGGCCTTACATCTGTTAGTTTTTTTATTCTGTCTCTTTTTTTTTTTTTTTTTTGCATTAAAATTATGCTTACCGTAAAATCCCGAAAGTAACCCCCCCCCCCCCCCCCATCGAATATACCCCCCCCCCCCCCTTTTTTCGCCAAAAGTGAAATTTTCAACAATCCCGAATATAACCCCCCTCCCCTGATTTTATTTAAAAGAACCCAGTGCAGCACGCTCGAATCGAATTCGCTTCGATAACAAAAGGTTGCCGTTTCTTCCAAACCTGTCTTGGATCTTCAAGGTCAGCGCCGCTGCATTCCGTACGTGTCACGTGACAGATAAAGCCAATCGCGTCTCGCGCTCTTCCGACCCAACCTCTCATCCACTGAAGTTCGTATTCGTATTACGATTCTTCTCTCTTCTCGCTCTGGTTTTGGTTGTTCAAAAATGTCTCGGCGAAGTTTCACAGTTGAAAAGAAGCTGGAAGTTTTACGGTGGTACGATGCGAATGGTTCATCGCTTCACAAAACAGCTGCCGAATACAAACTCGATCGCAAATGCTTGCGGGACTGGCTAAAAAAGAGAGATTTTCTTGAAATGAATGAATTCGGGAAAAATAAAAGAGTTCGGAAGATTGGCTGCGGTCGCAAACCACTTTCTGAAGATATTGATGAAGAGCTATATGAATTTTTGCTGAAAGAAAGAGAAGCCGGGTGAGCGGTTAGCAATAAGCTGCTTTCCGAAGAAGCTCTTAAAATTGGCCAAAAACACGGTTTTACTGAGTTTAAAGCTACAGCTCAGTATATCGCCAATTTTAAAAAGAGGTTCAACGTGTCTTTGAGAATCGGCACGACGGATTCCCAAAAGACACCCGAGGAGCTAAAGGAAGCAATTTCCTGTTTCTTTGATTGCGTGAAAAGGTCTCGCGAAACGTTTGACTATACCGACTACAACATAGGAAATATGGATCAAACGATGTGTCGATTCGATATGCCAATCAACCGCACAAATAATGTGAAAGGAGACTCGACCATTCGCATCACAAATACCGGATGCAAGAAGCGGGGCTTCACAGTTGCTTTGTGCGCCCGCGCTTCCGGTCACAAGATGCCAGCCCTCTGCATCTTAAAAGAGGCTTCGGGAAAAATTCCGAACAAAGCTTGGTCGAAGCTTGTCATTCCGGAGAACGTGAGCGTTACAGCCACGAAAAACGGCTGGATGCACGGGGACACATTTAAGCTTTGGGTGCGGAAAGTGTGGGGCTCCGATGAAGATGACGTAAAACGTCTGCTCATTATAGATCGCGCCCCCATTCACAAGACAGCGGAGGCCTCATCAGCTCTTGCAGAAGTAAACACTAACGTAATCCTCATTCCTCCTGGCTGTACTAGCCTATTACAGCCTGCAGATGTGTGCTGGAATAGGCCATTTAAAGCGAAACTGCAAGAGCTGTGGGCGGACTACCTCCGTAAGGAAGAAAGAACGGCCAAAGGAAACTTGAAGCAGCCGTCTCGCCAGGACGTGCTACGATGGGTGTCCGTTGCATGAGCAGCTGTTCCCGAGGAGCTAATAGTCAAATCGTTTAAGTGCTGCGGTATATCTATCAGCTTGGATGGTTCGCAGAATGGCGAACTACACTCTGATCTTGCGTGCGCTTTTTGTCCTTCTACTGATGAACTTCAGCCAGAACTTTTGGACTTAGCTTTAATGGAGGATGAAGTGGAAAGTGACTTTGAGGGATTTTCTGACGAAGACTAGTGTATAAAATTCTCTCGTTTTGTAATCTTTTTTAATTTCATAAATCCAGGTTCGTTCAAAATAAAAAATAAAAAATGCTTTCGATAATTGAAAGTTATTTAACTTTTGGTATACCAATTCTTGTTCCTGAATTAAAGTGCATTAATAATTTTTTTTTCAGTGTTTACTAAAGTTTTTGAACTGTATAAAGTCAAATTATAGGGGTTTTACAATTTTAAATTTAGCATCCCTTTTTTGGTAATAGATGGCGCCACCATTCAATGTGTTATTTTTACTTATTGATGTTTAAACGATCTTTTTGTGAAAATTTTCTAAAAAATCTCGATTATAACCCTCCCCCCCCTAAAATGTATCGATTAAGTTTTGAAAAGGGGGGGGTTACTTTCGGGATTTTATTTTTTTTCACCCAGGATGCAAAGGATTCAATCAAATATGCTAAGGATATATTATAAGTAAAGAGGGGGTTTTTTTTAGCTTTAATCAAGGGGAGTTTGAAAGTGACTTCTTAGCATTTCATTTGAAATTTTCTGTTGAAGTGTCTGTTTAACCTTTTTACCCATTTTTTTTTCTGAATTACTCTTCTTGTGTGATTTCCAGTAAATATTTGAATACATGTAGTTTTAGAATCAATATGTATTTTAGAAGTTGCTAATTGCATTGATTTCTGCTAAAGTTCAATGCTGGAGAAAAATAATAAACCTGTGTTAACCATACCTGTTAATTACGCTTTTTAACTATGCAAAACTACATTTATTATAGTGTGAGAGGTAAATAATGTAAACTAGAAACAAAAAATAGTGACTTGTTTCTTTCATCTCGTAAAGAAGGGGAAGTTAGGGAGACAGGGAAGTTAGGGAGACACCATGTGTCCCCTACACCTTTTCCTTATTTTTTTCCGACATGTTCTATTACTACAATTTGAGTACTTTATTAGCATTTTGTTCAAATATTGAGTGTGCAAGTGTTAAAAAATTATTTTTGCATTTTATTTGAACACTAGCGTTACCTGCATGGCTTTGCCCATAGTATAAAATTAAAAGGTCATTTGGTACGCCTGTATGTTTACAAATAATGGATGATGAATTTCTCCCCAATATGCTATGCTCGCTCATTTTATGGTAATTTGCTCGTCCACATTATGGTAACTCGCTCATCCAAGTCATGGTAATTTGCTCGTCCATGTTCTGGTAATTTACTTGTCAGTATTTTGATAATTTTCTATCAAAAAAGTTCTTAAAATTGGAATAGGAAAAGAACAAAAACCAATTTTCGAAAAATCACTTCGAGTTGCACACCCCAAGTCGCTTTAGTAGTTCCCAAGTCACTTCTTTTTAAACTTTCGCTATTAATAAGAGGTTTAGTTTAGCTGTAGGCTATGTTTTGTAATGCAACGGCATTTCTGTTAAACAGTAAGTAGAATAAATAGCATGCACTTATGTTTTTTGTCATATTAAGGACACTTGTTCCTGGATCAAGTCTTCTTGTTTTAAAAGGATCAAGTATACCCAAGTGTACTTTTCAAACATATTTCAAATTACAGCAAAAGAAGCCAAAAATTGGTTATTCCCAAAGTTGTAACATTGTTTTCAAATCTTCTATCATACCATAAAAGCAAAGTGTTGCTAATCTTCTTCAAGAATGCTGGTGACCTCTTTGATCCTCATAAAGCATGCGCAAAACAGACCATTTGACACTTGAGGATGTAAACCTGTCATGGCTGCTCGATAATGTTGTCATTATTAAAATTTTGTATTGTTGCTATTAGGGAGACACCAATAAGCAAATTGGTTGATTACCGATTAATCAGCTGTTGATAATCGGCCGATTAATGATCATATTGATTTTTTTAAGGCTACCAATTCCTCTGTCACTTTTTTTCTTTTCTTTTTGACTTTAAATATAGTTAATAGTTTATTTCTGGATTTTATCAGTTAACAGTTTACAGAATAGTTAACAGTTTATTTATCCATGATCCTTGCCATTTTAATCTCTAATTTTTTCACACCAATGATCAACCTATACAAAATCAGACTGTCAAGCCAATAGAAATACAATCGGTATATTTCTGATGAATGTACGGTGTATGGTCAAAACTGGCAAGTGGTTGAATCTCCTAAAGTCTGAAGCTCTTGACTGTTAGTGTATTTTTTGATCAGATTTTTTTTTTTTTTTTTTTTTTGTGAAATCCAAAGTTCTTTTCTGTAATAAAGTTTATTGGCTCATTTCAGAAAGAGAAGCAAAAATTAATTGAAACGGCTATTTTATCTGCTGATGAAAAAGGATTTGAAGTCAAAGAATTTCCTGAGAAAGGTCGTGGTGTGATTACTACCAAGTTTTTTAAAAAAGGTGAATTTGTTCTTGAATATGATGGTGATTTCATTGATTATTCTGAAGCAAAGAAGAGGGAAGAGTTATATTCTGCCAAAGAAAACACTGGCTGCTATATGTATTATTTTCAATATATGAACAAAACTTATTGGTAAGTTTTCTTTTTAGATTGAAACTTCAATTTTTATGTCAGTTTTTTTATTTAAAAATGAGGAATGTAAACTTTGCGGGGGTTGTACATTTTTAGTCGAGAAGTTGAAGACATATTGCCAATGTTAGATTTTAAATCCACCTGCTTGAAAAATTAATTATTATATAGTTGCGTTTGAATGAGCATTTTAAAAACATTTTTGAACTCAAACATGGAGAATCTATTTTTATCTTGATCCTTCACTTGACAGCTGAAATATAGCTCATACAGGGATCAAAGTCGTCCTATATTTCCTATAAATCCGATATTTCCAAATGAAGTCCTATATTTTTGATACCCCAGAGGAATTCTACACATTATGCATAAGGAGTTATATGACCTTTCATTAAAAGTTATGCCCTGCTTCACCAAAAAAAAAAAAAACTCTTAAAGGGAAAACTAGTGAAATTTACTTGAGTTAGATCCAATGAACGATTTGAAATTTCATATTGGTAAAAAGTTGCCCCGTAGCCCCAAATGTACCTACTACAAAAACAGTTATTCAAGTTAAAAAATGCTAAAGTATCCTGCACTTGGCCTAAAATTTATAATTTTCTTCAAAAAAACTAATATATTTTTCTAGATTTTTTTAAAACATAAGTTAAATGTTTAGAAATTAAAAAGCTGAAAAATATAAACAAAAAAGTAGGTAATTAGCGTTAAGTAAGAAACTTTGCTCTTAGGCAATATTTAAGTCAGTATTCAAAAATATGGGTTTTTCATATTATTTTTCATTTTCCATACATTATTTTATTATTATTCATTTGCAAATGTTGATTTGAAAATGTGTTCGCGAATAATTTTTGAAATTGATTTTTAATATAAATTTAAGTATAATTTTTTGAAAATAAAGAGTAAAAATCAATTTTTTGAAAAAGGCCTCCTGTTGTATACCTTAATATTTTTTAATTTGGTTAAATGTTTTTGTGGACATATGGGGCTATAGGGGCAACACTTTATCAACATGAAATTTCGAATTTCCAAAAATTATTTTTCTCTATTCAGCCTAGTACATAAGTGCTGGTTCACAATTTCAGACTCAAGTTGGCACAGGTTGGAGTTGTTAAAATTATATGAACGTTTTCATAGTTGTTTTGACATGAAAGGAAAAATGTAAGAGGGTGTGCAACTTGAAAAAACGGTTTTCCCCCTTTTTTTTGGATACACCCTAGTGTATACCAATGATGAAGATATTCCTAGCAGTAGAGCAGATAATCCCGTCAATAAGTATTGGAATTTCATCTTTAACCTGAAGGATGAAAAACTGTGCCACCCTAATTTGTCCAAACTTGTTAAGGCCGTCCGTACTTTTTCTCATGGCCAAACTTCCGATGAGAGACGCTTAACAAAAGAATTGGGACTAGTGGCAAACCAAACATGAGTTTAGACACAATTGTTGCTCTCAGAGTGATAAAAGACTTGGTAAAACAGTTATGTTAAATATTGAGGTAAATTTAAAAAAAATGATCTAGTTGTGCAAAGCAGCACGCTTGAAACATAAGGAACAGAATGAAAAAAAATCTGGAAGAAATAAGAATTAAACATATATAACCTAAATCAAATGATGTAACAAAAAAATCTTCTTGGTATAAACTGAAAGGATTTAAGGAAAGCATTAATTCCGCTCTGGCAATCATAGATGAGGGGAATATGAAATTTAAAATTAGGACTCAAACGTAAATGCATGATTGGCATTGAGGCGGGGCATGCAATAATAGACGCTGGTAATACAAAATTTAAAAACTGCTCAGAAAGAGTCAAGCAGTTCTATGTAATTTGTTGCTAAACCATTTTCAATTTAAATTTAAATAAAGTGTTATTTCTCATAATATTATCATTTTTATCGATTTATTTTTTGTGTGTGAGAAATGTAAGTTTTTATATTCTGACAGTAAGGAATCAATAAGGTATGTCTAACAGTTTTTGTATGTATATTTTTTCATCAGTGGCACTAAAAGGTAACTTTTTTATGATAGGTGTGCAGTTTTATAAATCCTATATTTTTCTGAAATGTGTCCTATATATATTTTTTTAAATGTCCTATATTTGGATAGTTCGTCACTTTGATTCCTACTCCTGTTTTTGACAGAAGACTTCCGTTTCTCACTTATCTCTCAATCTTCTGGTCAGAGTACAAAATCTTCATTTTTTTCTCATTTTCCGGCTAATTTGTTTTTCCTATGATTTTTATTCCATTCCACAAAGAATTTACTTATTTTAAAGCTAATAATGGTTCAAAGACAAAATTGTTATTACCTCTAACTAGGCTAGAAACTGCAAAATAGTTCTGCCAAAATGCCTATATCCTTGTGTGTTTGGTCATTGCTCACACTTGCCGATTCTCCAAACAACTAAAAAGACTTTTAGGAAATCTCTGCTTATAGCTCTTTAAATGAATATAGTTTAAATTTACAATGAAAAGAATGTATTTGAATAAGGAAAGGTTTTTTTCCACTAGTATTTATTTTACAGCATGAGTTTATTATTGCAATGGCAATAATAAACTCATGCTGTTGGCAATAATAAACTCTGCTTTTGCATTATTTACAGGAACTGAAATTTTAACATTCAAAACCTGTAAAAATCATTTCCAGAAAGGCAGTTTATGTAATTTTCATATAAAATTTCATTTTTTTGTGTATAAGTAAATTAACAAACTAATACTGAAGTGTTAAATTCTTGTTTAACATCACCAAACGAAAAGCAGATCTATTTATGATTTTAAACAATTATTGAATTATTGTGGGTTAAAAAATAATGCTGTTGCTAGCAATGAAATTTTAATGAGATTTGAAATGCTGGAAACAATTTTTTACGAGCGCAATATTAACTTTATATTGAGTCCCTAATAGAGCATATTTGTTCATCTAAAGAGGAAATCAGATATTCATCATATTTTAATGATTTGTATAATGCTAGAAATTAGAATATTTGTCTAAAAAGTTGAATTTTTAAACCACCAAAATAGTAACAACATCTAATATTGAAATGGTTAAGATATTTGGTTGTAAAAATACTTTTGGCTTATAGATTAGAAATTCTATCAACTTTTTTTACGAAGACATTTTCATAAGATTATACTTCTTAAAATTTCAGTAATTTCTTTTTAGTGACCAGTTATTGCTTGCAAATACATAAAGAAAAAAATTTTGAAAACATACTCTGTTGATAGTTTGAAATGTACCTTCAGTGCAAAAATTTTTTTACTATCTCTTTTCTGAGCTTTTTCTTATCTGTCAGCTTCTAAACTGAACAGATATGTAATTCAGCATATTATTCATTTGCAATTTATCTATTTTTAATTTTTATTATTGCATAGAAGTATAAAATTAGGTATTAAACTTTGTCATTGCTCTATATGTTAAACTTCCACAAATATAACTAGTTATTTCTCTCATTTCTTGCTTTTTTTTGACATCCATACTAAATTTCTTAGTATTGACATACATGTGCTAATGTGAAAAATAAAATCGCTGACAGACTCCTACGTCACCACTGCAGTATGCGCAAAAGAGACTGTTGAACTTCATATTTCCTTTCTTCATGTCAGGAATTTTAATGTGAGCTCTCTCTCTTTTATACATAACATGATATAGGCAGACATGACTGTTGAACTCCATATTTCCTTCCTTCTAAAGGTCAAGATTCACGGTCGCCACTCGCCACGTGACGACCTAGTTTGAAAAAGTGGCAACCTAAAAAAGCATCCTCAGTCGCCATTTCCCCCCTGTTGTTCCTAAGAAAAAAAAATCTTGGGATGAACAGGAATTATGCACAAACCCAAGAGGGTGGAAGAAAACAAATCGGTTTTTAAGCATATGCCTGAGGATAAACACATCAAGGAAGATCATCTTTTGACCAGAACGGCAATACTTTTCAGTTACGTGTGAAACATAGAAGCCATTTTTGGTCACTAACAAGATGGAAGTAGGCAAAGAACTTAAGTGCAAAAATAAAGCAGAATTTGATGTTTATTCAAATGAAAACTAATGAAAATAACGCAAAATGTGCTGTAAAGCATGTTATTTATTTATTTTTTATTATTTAATAGTTTTCTCAAGAAATGAAAAATTTTGTATTTAAAATTTCATCTTATCCTTATTGCATTGGACGCTAAAGTGCTAAAAGCTATAACAGTTAGATTAAATTGATGTTTAATGAAAATTTTACATTTTATAATTATTTTTACGCTACAAATTCAAAAACCTAAATCTTAATTTTTAGCGCAGTCTCCATATTTGGTCAATTCCAAGATGGAAGTAGACAAGATTCTTTAAGTGTTCCAAAAATAGAATTGGATGTCTATTGCAATACAATGCGAACTATTGAACATTCCGCAAAATGTGCCATATTTCTTCCCCCTGGATAATTATTTTTTTGAAAAATGCAAAATTTTTTCCTTCCAATTTTATCTTCAGAATATTATTTTATCTGTATTGCTTTAGACGCTAATGTGCTAAAACTGACTCTTTCATCTAAATTATTGTTTTTTCAGGATTTTTAATTATTAAAATTACTTTCATATCTTAAATATTTCACATAGTTGCCTTGTTTGGTCATTCGCAAGATAGAAGCAGACAAGACTATTTAATTGCTTAAGTTTCCAAAAACAGAATTGGATGTCTATCTCAGTGCAAAGTACTGAAAATAACATAAAAAGGGCCAGAAACATGTAATCTTGTAAAGTTCTACTTATTTGTTTTTTCATGGAAGTAGTAAAAACTCCTCTCCCACCTCCCCTCCTCGGCAACAGTGGTGGCCACCAAGTTTTTTGGGTCTAGTGGCCACTGGCCACTTAGAAATTTTCTCAATCTTGACCTTTACTTCCTTCATGTCAGGAATTTTAATATGAGCTCTCTCTCTCTTTTAAACATAACATGATATAGGCAAACATGAAAAATAAATGTCTATAAACCTGTGATTCTGCATTAACAGGGTGATGGAAAACTTCAGATTGCGTACTTGAAATCAGCATCAAAACACCAACATATTACATGTGCTAAAATCATTTCAGTTTAAACACAACAATAAGTTAATTTAAAGGTATATTTCTTTATTTTATTTTGTTTTATTTATTTTTATTTTTATTTTTTTTTTTTTTTTTTTTTTTTTTTGAGATCTGAACAAGATATTGCAGTGTTTATATTGAAAAAACATTCATGGACAGAATCTATACAGTTATTTCTCAACTACTTGTAGTCTTGTCATTAATAGGTTTCTCATACTTGTGAGAAGTTTTTGAAGTAAAAAACTAAATTCATTTACTTTAAAACCGCTGTTACAGTTCTTAATGTGTACTGTATTGATGTTGCTTTAAAGCAGGGCTCTCCAAACTACGGAAATTGGTTTTCGATTTCCAAGTGTAAAATAAAATTCAGAAAAATAGCATTTTCTTTGTTTTATGTGAGATTACGAGAATTCAAAGAACTAGATGAATGACTAAATGATGCAAAAGAAAGTATCTCTAACATTTATTTTAATTTTTTAAAAATGTACTGGTATAATGTGAATTTTATTAAAAATATTTGCAAATAAACATTATGTGTATCAAGTAATAATAATAATAATAACTTCAAAAAATGCATCAAAAGAAATGTTGTTTTTTTTTCTTTTTTTTTTTTGCTTGCCACAAAAAATCTTTCAATCTGGCTAAACATTTGTGGCTCATTTTTTGTAGAAATATCCAGTTGAAGACATTAATATAGTACTTACATTAATATATTTCTAGTAGTTTCAGACAAATATCATCTTTAATCGGTCATGCGTATGACGGCGACGGTCCATGTGGTTTCATTAACGTAAATCCTCTTATCTGAAAAAATATCGATGCATAAAATCAATGCATAGAAAACCAGTTCCTAGACACAAATAGTTACTATACATATGTAACAAACAAATGAAATTATTGATGTTGGATTTAGGCTTGATTTCTAAACTATTTCTCTTCAAACATATGCTCATTTCAATGATGACTAAAATAAATGTGAACAAGGAGTTTAGGTATTCAATTGTTAATTGAGATGAAATGATAATTTCATATCTCCCAGACAGCTGTGGGTGCTTCGATAAATTTTTATTGAATCTAACTTTCAAGATAAGTTTTACTGATGAGGCAAAAAACTATTTACCATTGTAGCAGGCAAAAGAAGAAAATATCTTGCAGTTATAAGTGGATTATTGTATGCCATTTGCATACTTGTTCTGACGGATAATAGTTTGACAGTTTTATCTATGTCATAATAAGCACTTTTGTCATTGATAGTAGAAAGAAAAGCCAGCTGCTTTCTATTAAAAATTAGATTCATTGTGGCAAATGTTGTTTAACTGACAATTTTTATTTTGGAAGGAAAAGTTATAACTAAAATAGAAGAGTTTCACTACCAAAGAAATCCTTTTGTTTCAAAGAACGTTGCTGCAGGGCTGTTGAAATAAATGTGGTCATTTCATCAAATATAGTCATTTCATCAAATATACTTATTCGTGGATAAAACAAATTTCCTCAAACTCATAGCCCAATCTCAAATGCTATTGTGAATTAGACGACATGGTCTTCTGCCCATATCTTTAAACTCAGTATGTTCTCTAAGTCATGCTGACATGATAGGTTTTCTAGAAACTTTAGAGCTATTTTTTCCTATATCATGTATGGAGAGGAAAATTCAACACAATAACTAAGGAAACATTTCAGCAAGTACTTCATAAACATGCTTTTGAGAAAATGAAACACGAAAGAAATTGTTAATCTTGCTAAGCTTACAATAAAAAGACGTAACTAATGAAATTTTACCTTAGTTCAAGTTACTCTAGCAACAAAAATGCACTGATTCCAATGATTAAAATTTAGTAGCATCTAAAAGACACTTCAATATGTTATGTTAAACAAAATTTGAGTAAATTTGGAGCATTCCCTCATGTTCAAAAAAACATCTAAAACAGAGGAAAAAATAAAATTTTCGGAAATTTTTGATTTTTTAAAGTAGGATTTCATCATCAAGAAATTCACAAACAATTACTAAATTAGAGCAAATAGTTAGTTATAGATAGTATTTCAATCTGAATCATTTTTACTGTTATTTTTTCATTAGAAGAGCTAGAAGAGTGATTTGAAATCTTAAGTAAGTTGGCAAAATTTCAATCTTTGTTAATATCTCAGATTCAAAAAAAGATCTGAATAAATTTTACTTTGCTCTTTCCCAATAGAGATTTGCTTATAGAATGTGGAAATAGTTATGTTTTAAGTGTACATTTATAACTTATAGAGTTATCGAGTCACAACTGGCTGCAATGAACGCTGAAAATTTAGGCTTAGCATAAGCATCAACTTATAATTTCAATAACAATGCAACAAACTGTTTTTAAACTTCCATACTTTGCATTCCCTCACAGATATGCATGGTTTACCTAAATAAAAATTTTCATTGAAATCTGTGACATGTCAGCCACAACTGATTTGCTCAGTTTGCATGGAATGACCCTGTGGCAAGATGTAATTCATGCATATACTTCTATTTTTTGAGCATATATATTAACCTTTAGGAAGGGAAGTTCATCACAAATTATTTTTGACAGTTAAGTAGTCAAGTTATACATCGCCAGCTCAGTCAATTCCAGCCGAGGACTGCAGTTTCGTGCTTATTAGCACTGATCAGCCCGGCATAGGATTAACTGAGCTGGAGGTGGAAAACCTCTTAAGGAAGCCAAGAGTGCCAAACAAACTGGTAGCAATATAGAATTAGCACTGATCAGATAAGTGACCGAAACAATGGTTTGGTTCAACTCGAGTATTGCAGGCAAGGCAGGTATATTCAGTAAGTTACCGCCCTATAGCCAGGGCTAAGGCAGAAATACATCGCCATCTCAGTCAATTCCAGCCGAGGACTGTAGTTTAGTACTTATTAGCACTCATCAGTCCGGCATAGGATTAACTGAGCTGGAGATGGAAAACCTCTTAAGGAAGCCAGGAGTGCCAAACAAACTGGTAGCCAATATAGAATAGCACTGACCAGACGAGTGACCGAAACAATGGTTCGGTTCAACTCAAATATTGCAGGCTAGGCAGGTATATTCAGTAAGTTACCACCCTATAGCCAGGGCTAAGGCAGAAATACATCGCCAGCTCAGTCAATTCCAGGCGAGGACTGCAGTTTCGTGCTTATTAGCACTCATCAGCCCGGCATAGGATTAACAGAGCTGGAGGTGGAAAACCTCTTAAGGAAGCCAAGAGTGCCAAACAAACTGGTAGCAATATAGAATTAGCACTGACCAGACAAGTGACCGAAACAATGGTTCGGTTCAACTCAAATATTGCAGGCAAGGCAGGTATATTCAGTAAGTTACCACCCTATAGCCAGGGCTATATTAGCTACCAGTTTGTTTGGCACTCTTGACTTTCTTAAGAGGTTTTCCACCTCCAGCTCAGTTAATCCTATGCCGGGCTGATGAGTGCTAATAAGCACGAAACTGCAGTCCTCGGCTGGAATTGACTGAGCTGGCGATGTATTTCTGCCTTAGCCCTGGCTATAGGCCAGTAACTTACTGAATATACCTGCCTTGCCTGCAATATTAAGTTGAACCGAACCATTGTTTCGGTTACTCGTCTGGTCAGTGCTAATTCTATATTTGCTACCAGTTTGTTTGGCACTCTTGGCTTCCTTAAGAGGTTTTTTCACCTCCAGCTCAGTTAATCCTATGCCGGGCTGATGAGTGCTAATAAGCATGAAACTGCAGTCCTCTGCTGGAATTGACTGAGCTGGCAATGTATTTCTGCCTTAGCCTTGGCTATAGGGCGGGTAACTTACTGAATAGTCAAGTTATAGTTTATGTGTTCAATGTATTGGAGGCCCTGTTAATATTTTCATTATGAATCTTTTATATTTAATAGTTTCAATTTATTTATGAGAAAAAAATGGCACAATCCAGACTCAAATTTAAATTTAGGAAAGACCAATAACGTGACTAGATCTTTGGTTTAGAGGTAGAAATTATTAAATTTAGAATAGTATTTTGACATGTTTTCTTGATAGGCTATTCAATAGATTTATAAATGACTAATGAAGATCAATTTGTTTTTTAAATTAATGGTAATGTGTAACTTTATTTATGAAGACAATTTCCCATACATAACTGAATGTTATGTATCATTACTGTTTTAACAAAAATTTATTTCATTTTCATTTTTTTTTTTTTTTACAAAATATTTCAGCATTGATGCAACCAAAGAATCTGGTAGATTAGGACGACTAATAAATCACAGCAAGAAAGGTAATTTAAAGACTGAACCAGTTTTAGTTCAAAAAAGACCACATCTTGTACTTTTTGCATCTCGTGACATTGATCCAGGGGAGGAGTTGTTGTATGATTATGGAGACCGGAGTAAAAAGTCATTGATATCACATCCATGGTTAGCTTTGTAGCAGAATGAAATGTATCAATTTTAAATACCAAAGAACTTTCACCTTTCACCACATTAGTTTTATATATTGTAAAGTTTAACTTTTAAACCATTGTAGCATTTATTCAATTCATTATCATGATCCTTTTTACACAACATTGTTTTATCATTTTCAATAAAATATTTTCTACACATGTCTGTATTTTCTTTTCCTTTTTTTGGAGGAGTTGAGGTGCAAAAGTTTCATGTTTGTAAAGTGCAGCTAAAGTCTCTTATTGCCAGCTAGTATGGTTAAAACAATGCCATACATATATTACATATTTGTCTAAAACTATCATTCTTACCTAAATCAACTATGTCAACATGCAATTTGCTACATTGTTTTCAAGAGTCTATGGTTGGATTTTAAGGTATTGTATAACTTACAAGTCATTGTTAATATTCATATTAACATTTTAGCAGTTCTTGTTTTTATAGAGTTTAGCCACACTTAATTTTGTATATAAATGCATTTTTTCACAAAGAAATATCACAAAAGGAAAAAAAATCAAGTGTTTTTATGGAATTGTTGAGCTTAAAAGCTTTTATTAGATTATTAAAACCTGCTTCATTAAAATTTGAATTGAAAATGAAAAAAAAAACTTTTAAACTTGTTCTTCTTTCCACCTTGCCATCTGTGTGTATAAACCCTGGGGCGGATGATCAAATTGGATTTGGAACCAATTGTACACAAATGTTATGCCACATCCATAATTTGCGTTGTATTGTGCTTGTCTAGCAGGGAAAATAGCTAGAAAATTACCTGAATCATTTTATTGGGAGTAGTTGAGATGTTTTTATTCAATGCAAAGCAGGTGTGTGTCATAATATTAAGTTCTGTACTTTAGATGGGTATCAAGAATCCATGTGGAATTTAATCAGTGCTGACTTGCTCTTGTTTACTATAACTAATCAGAGATTAGTTTGGAAACCTAGTGTTATGCGTTTTTTATGGCAGCGGGCTTTAGTCGCTGGGATCCCATGCCGTACACGGAATAAATGATTTTAGCCATGTATTGATAATATTTTTAGAAGTTATATGTTTCAAAGGTTTGCAGGGAACCACATGTTCACTGGATAAAAGAGCTTATTTTGTAATGTCTTTACATTGATGTTTCGGGCTTAGACCTTGAAAGTTTGGAAACTCAGTTCATTGGAAGTGCACAGAAACATTGAATGTCAACTTGGTACGTGTGTCTACCAACTTCAATCTATTTCCTGGCGTCTTAGGACAGATGGACTTTGAGTTTCTTTAAGGAGATGACATTTTAACACACCCCTTGACAAAGCCCGAGCGACTAAAAGAAGTACCTTTGCTATTTTTTTTAGAATGAAAACCTTTCAGAAGCCAGGTTACACTGAATTTGCCTATTAAATTTGTGAAATAAATTCTCTGTCACCTAAAATATTTTCCTGCCTCCTAAGGATTTACCTTTTTTTTTCTGTTTCTGTGTATATTTATTTTGAGTTGAATTTGTTTATTTCTTCTGTACTTGCAAAACTTCATTCTTCTTAGTAAATGCAATGTAGTATATTGCACATGTTCTGTGCTTTACTAAAAGTTGTGCAGTCCCCTACCAGTAATCAGCTTACCCAAGCCAATGTGCAAGCATGTGCTCTACAATGCCGGACAAAAAAAAAAAAAGAACCTAGTACATCGCTAATGGGGCAGGTGCGGACTGGTCCAAAAAATTTTATGTGGAAAAATATTTTGCCAGCTCTACCCAAAAATTTTTGGCTGTATTTTTCCGAACCCAAAAAATGTCTAATGGGGTTTTTCATTTAAAAAAAAAAAGTTTTTACGAAGACTACGTGTCTTTAACCCCCCACCTCCTCCCGTTTTGTAGAATGGACAACTTTTTTCTGGCTGGCAAAAGAGGCCATACATTTGGCTCTCTGTTTAACGACGACTTAACACGGTCCCAGATGGTCCGCTATAGTGTTAAAAGCATTTTATTTAAGGACGCTTTCTACTTCAGGATGATTTTTTGAAAGTCGTGAACAAAGAGCGAACTGTATTTAGTTTTTGTTTAAAGTCATGCTTTTACTGTTTTGTTCGTTTTTAATGTATATTGCCCTCAGAGTGAAGATGGGTAGAGACTGCATTCCACTTTGAAATTGTGAGGAAGCTGCTGCTACCATGCGTCACGTGGGGAGCATCCAACTTCTTGCTCCTTGGCACCCTAAATTTATTAGCGAGTGTTTGCATGCGATAGGCAGCAAATTTTAATCTTTCCGATTCTTGAAATCTTGTTAAGATTACTTGCAAGGGGCCATTCATTAATTACATAAGGGTCCCGAGGGGGTGGGATTAGAAAAATCTCTACATACACTTACTTTGGGGGGTGGGAGAGCAAACCCTTTCATACGTAATATTTTCCAAGTCTGTATTTTACATTAGAAATCAGGCGATCAAGTGGTTTGCAGGGATCATATTTCATTTGCGTCTGGAAGGAAAAAACATATTAGGATGAGCTGTTTTTTACTTAATCTTATACATAAAGCATTTTGTATAGTTTTTAAGTAAATGCAGACCCCACCCCCTTCACCCAAGTTAGATAAAGTGACAAAAACATTTTAATTTAACAGGGTGACCTTAGTTACAGTAAAATCATTCGCTCTGACTTTTTCCTGCCCACCAAAAATATTTTCCTCAATTTCTTTTACGGCCTAGTTTCTCACTCTTTTCTTCCTAGCTACTTTAATACGCTTATCTGTTGCACTTTTTCAGGAAAATATTGAATACAGCCAAACCTCATTATCGCGACACCCGGATTTTACGACACTCTGGGTGTCACGTCACTTTTTGAAAGTCCCGAACTTATGCCGTATTATTTTCATATTGAATGGCTCCGGATTTTAAGACAGATTTTTCGGTGCAACTCCGGTTACGACGACGCTTCGAGCTGCGCAGACTAGATCAAAAATTTCTTTGAAATTGACAAATTTTCAGTAAAATAATGAAAACACCTGGAAATGTTTGTTGTACGAACTTCGGACTCTGACAAGAGATTTGACCAGACATGACACCTCAAGAATGGCGGAGGGCGAGTAGATAAGTTCTGAAAGATACGAGTTTCAGGTTTTGACAAGTTGAGGGACAATAGAAAGGAATTCAAAGCAGGTGGATTGTAATACTGGAAGAGGGAAACAACAGGAGAAGAGAAAAACCATAGCTACCTGAAGCTGTAGGTGGTCACTACAAGCTTCTGCCATGAGGGAAAAAGAGATAAGAGCTACTCATTAGATTGAAAAGGGACACATAACTCTCAAGTGGATAAAAGAATTACTAAGGGTTTTTTTACCTTCGAAAGGTGGGGCTTATCCGTTAAAATCTAAGCAAATTGTGAACAAAAGTGAAGAGTCTTGAATTGGTTTTTCCTTGCTGATAACTTCGTGGAAAGGAGAAGCGTTAAAAATGTTATTCAAAAGTTTAGCAAACACTTACTGGAAAGTATTTTAGAATTGGGGGCAGGGGGAGGGAGAGAGTAAAGTTTTTTAAAATAATTTTTGTTACATCTACCAATAATTCAAATTGTCATTAGTTTAATCTAATTAAAAACATATAAACGCTATTAATTTCTTCATTAATTCTAATTTTTTGTTAACTAATGTTTAATTACGAATTTTTAAACTATTTCGGTTATGACGTCGCTCCGGGTATGACGACATTTTGTTGACAGTCCCAAAGGTGTCTTGATAACGAGGTTCAACTAATTATATCCCAAAACGAACGGTAATTACATGGAATAGGTCTGCTGTTTCGATCCGGGTAAAACGAATTTACATGATTCATTTGTTTTATTTAATAAAAAGGAAAAATTTCTTGAAAAAAAACGAAGATTAAAATTAAGTACTACTTTCTTAGATCACCAAAGATAATTTAAACATTTTTAAAATCTTAAAGCTCCCTCAAAGTCACCAAATGTCATGTTAAAATAGTTGATTTCAAGACTTCAACTTTGAAAGTTTTGAGCGATATTTATTAGCAACATTTATCAAAAATGCAGGAACACACCCGATTGTTGTTTGGAAATCATTGAGATATCAGGAATTTCCTCCCCCCCCCCCCCCCCACCAGTACACACCGTTAAAAATCATGACATTTCTACCAGCGATAGCGGAAGGAGGACAGCATTCACTTTTTTGTTTTAACACGTGTTTGCCTTTTAATATCCGGAAAACCTTACTTTCATTTAAAAAGCTTCATAAACATGCATTTAGTTAAAAAAAAAACATAATTATTCCAAAATTAAGGTACTTAAAACATATATTTAGAATTCAAATTTGTGTGTACTCTATAGCATTTATTATATTTGCTTATATCATCGAATGAATACTACAACTTGGTAACTGAAAATTTGAAAAAAAAACCATAATGTTTTACTTTTGCTGAAAGTTTTTGTGCGAAAAAAGACAAAAATGCATCTAAACTTTAGAAATGGTAGTTTGATACCATTTAAATCAAGTATTTAAATGCTCAAAAATTATGGAAAAACATTAATTTGTTTAGCTGTCGTCGAAGCAATATGGAAAAAACTGAATTGTATTTCCCTACGAATAGCATTCATCCGACGATGTAATATTAATATGAAGCTTAATTCAAATGATAAAGAAATCCCAACTTGAATATTGAGGCAGTGAAAAAGCAAAGAGATGTAAGTGGAAATTTTCAAGTCTTGAGTAAAATGCGTTTAAATATAACGTCCTGGATAGCCTTTCATTGAATTTTTTTTTCTAAATCACACTGTACAGCATTACCTACCAGGGGTACTAATTCTATCGCTTGCCCCAAAACAGACGAGAGGTTCCCCTTCTATTTGTACTGGTTTATCTACAAATTTTTAATTTTGCCATATGCCTTTGCTTCTCACTGCCTCAATTAGCTTTACGGAAAAAAACTTAATGAGGTCACAGGCATCTGTAAAGATACGAACATCTATATTAAGTATTTTATGAGATAAAAGGTGACAGCGCAAACGCTCAGTTTTTGGTAGTTTTGGTAATATAAAATGTTTTTCGCTAAAAAAGCGATAAATGGCTTTCTAACTCTGTTTTTAACTATAAAACCAATAAATTTATAAATAACTGAGATATTATTAAAGTAAAACCTTACTAAAATGGAAAGTTATTGGTCCTCCCTTGGGACCGATTTTTCCTTACATCCAAATATAGAACACTTAACCATTTTGTTTTAAAACAACAGCTCTCCCTCGTAGACGCACATGCTAAGCAACTCCGCGGTGGTTGCATGTCACGTGGTAAAAGCCACTTTTCTGCCGTGAGAAAAGGTTGCCGCATACTCTCATACCCGTCTTCATTCCGAGGTGTTGCCCCTGTAAGAGGGGTATAGAATATCCCCAGTTTTAGGGGGTCCGGGGGGCTTCTGCCCCTGAGGAAATTTTGAAAAAAAGTAAAATTCTGCATTTTGAAGCCTTATAAGGGGTAATTGGAACGGAAAAAATTTCAGGAAAAAAAAGAGGCGAACAAAACTTTTTTTAAAGTTTCTTTTGCAAATTAAGATAATAAAACTTGTTTTTTGTTCGACAAATCAATAACAGCAGTCGGCAGACAGAAAGAGTGAGGAGGAGAAATGATAATGCACCGTGTTACTTGCTCGCATCGGGTTTCGGTACAATAAGTTTTTGGTCACTCCTCAAATCCACCAACAAATATAACAATGAATTAAATACAAATCGATCAATAGTAAAAAATTCCATAAAAAAAGAAATATGGTGTATAAATTTCGGAAAATGGGGAACGAGAGAGTAACATATTGCCCATTTTTCTATTCATAGTTCAAACACTTGATGAGAAATTAAATGAATCACACTTTGCTTTGGAGTTTCAAAAACTAATCTAGTTATTTTCAAGGACTCTAAAGCAATTCAAATTATTTAAGGCACTTCATTTGCATTTTCCAGTCTCTGACGCTTTAGTACTTGATCGTTATAGTTTTACAGTGTTGTTCTAACTTTGTAAGAAACAGCTATTTTAAGTTTAAAAGAAAAAATAAACTATAGACTTCTCTGTACAACTTTTTTTACATTACACCTAGTGCATAAAACGAAAAGAAATAGAGAGGTAGTGGGATTTTTTCCCCCCTGCTAAGCATTTTAGGCTCGGAAATTTTAGATTTGTTTTTAAATTTGTAACATTACAAATGTCAATAAAACTAGGTAACCTATTTCTCACTAAAATGAATAACCTAATACGTGTATGTCCAGTAGATATGAACACATAAATAACTTTCTAGATACTTTCCGAACTAAGAGCTGTCAAAAGCGATACGTTGACAATGCTTCTTTTAAAACTGTTTAGGAAATGTTGAGACCAGTTAATTTTGAAGAATTACATAAAACGTCCGATTTTAAAATGAAAAAATACTGAGAAAAGTTTGCTTATAATAAAATATTTTGCAGGGAAAGGAATTAGTTATTTCAATAATATTCTTTGCTATAGATTTCTGTATTGATTACAAAACATTTTGTGAAAGATTCGTGAACAAATTTAAATCATTTCTAACCAAACCCCAGCTTAATGCAAATAGAATGTAATAAGTGATTCATAAAAAAAAGAAAATTATGTTTTAGTAATGCACCAATTACTTAAATTCTAAATTAAAATTTGTTTGTACAGTCGCTAGAAAACTAAATCCCAAATCGATTTTAAAGTTGGATATCTCTCATAAATTTTTGCAGTTCCTAATACTGAAATATTACTCGTTAAAACTCACTGTCAAAATTTTTCAAAAAAGGTCTCAAGCACATTATTTTGTTCTTACTTTTAATGTCATAGAAAGCAAAATTCGTTTTTAGCTCAAAAATGTAAACGTGTATTCTGATTTTTTTTTTAATTGACTATTTATATATTTTATGGCCAAAGCCCGAAATCGACCAGTTCGCGAATTAGCCAGCCAATTCGCGAACTGGCCAACATTGCTAAAAACTTACCAGCCAAAGCCCGAAATTTTCTTCATTTCGGGCTTTGACCGGCCAATTCGCGAAGTGGCTATGGACGATCGGCCAAAGTACGAAGAAGAAAATCAAAAGCTGATTGTATTACACTGTTAAAATTGTAGTATTTTAAAATGAGTACCTTTGTGTACTGTTTTTTTTTCTTGATGTACCCTTGTTCCAGAAACCCTTGATGTACCCTTGTTCCTTGTACCCTTGTCCCAGAGTTCAAATGTAAGGGAAACTTCTGCGTTAAAAATGACATTATAATGTATAAAAATATAATCTCGTGTTATTCTGTTTTTATATTAAAGCTATAATAGATATTATTCAGCGACAGTACATGATGTAACAACATGATAGTGTAAAGAAGCAGGGACGTAACTAGAGGGGGGCAGACGGGGCTCGTGCCCTGGGCGCCAGATTTCAGGGGCGCTAAACTGACTAAGTAAATGCTCAAATTTACTTTTGTAAAAGAAAAATAAGGAAACATTTTTTAAAAGTCTAAAAAAGACCCCCTCAGTGCAGGCGCAGGCAGAAAGCTTGCATGGTTTAATGTGGATAAACGATAAAATGTGGTAAAGATAGACGGAAAGAGAGTGAGGGGGGCACAGTAAATAGCATGAATGTATTTTCTTAGAGTTATTAGTACTTATTATATCTTATCTAAATAACCTCCCTCTCGGAGGAGGAATATAGGAGCAAAGCCTATGGGGAGTACACACCAATACAAAACAGCGGAAATGCTCAAATGTCATTTTTCTACAATTAAACGTCATAAAAAGCTGCCAACATGATGTCATCCTTTCATTTACAATGGCGAGAGCTTGTCTACCCCACACGTTACACTGTTCCCTTGCCCTAGTTTAGTTTATAATTTTCCCATTCTTGGAGAAAAATCTCGCACTATAACAATGGAGATTCAATTTAAAGTCGAGAGGCTGCCTATTTTTCTTTAGAAAATACTTAGGTTTTTTAGAGATAAATTGAGCTAAAATGAGAAATTTTAGACTTAGTTTCGATATATTTTTGCCATCCACACAATATTTTACATATAATCATCTACTTCAAATTCAATTAATGTGTCAGAAATAAACTATTTGTTCACCTCTGAAACTTCAATTTTGCTTTGGTACTTTTGATGAATATTTATATTTACAGCAGAATCTCGTTTATGTGGCTCCCGTTTATCCAGATCTCTGGCCTATCCAAATCAAATTTGTAGAGTTAAAAAATATATTCACTTGAATGATAATTCTAAATTGTGATAGCAAGAACGGAACTATAAATGTGCCAAATATTCGCTCTTTATTTTCATTAAATACACAACTGCTATATATAGGCGGTCGAGAAAATTATAGTTACCAAATAAACAGCGTGACACATTTGGAGTTTCAATCTGATACCACTGTAGCTGAACTAGAAATGATACAGTATTTGCGAGTAACAATCCTATGTAATTTTGTTACAAAGCATCGTTTTTTTGCTGAATAAAAGATAAGTCTGCTTATTTTCGAATTAATTACTGCTTATTATCCGTATTTTCGTTTATTCGAATTGCCTTTGGCCCAAGTTAGTCCGGATAAATAAGGTTACACTGTAAATAGAAATAACCTGGAAAGAAGCGCACTGAAAACATGTAATGTTTTATATGTTCAAGATTTGTGTTTTTTAAAAGAAGGTTAATAGAAAGAGTTTTGATGTCACCCACATTAGGTTTCTGTTTTTCTATTAAATGTTTTTCAAATGTATACTTATATACCATAGGTGGGGAACGTGCGTCCTTTAAAAAAATTAACTCTTGTAATAATTAATATTTAATTTAAAATGCGTTGCATATAAAATTATCAAGATAATGTTTAAATAAGATAATCTATCCATTTCGATTGTAAGTTGTAAGTAAGTTCATTGTAAGTTGTCGGCTTAAAGTCAATATACTAAGTATAGCAATATTCAATTAATTTCAAATTAGAAACAAAAACTAATAACCCACTAAATTTTTCATCGGAGTTAAAATTATTTCACGTATTATTGCGACATGTTGCTCTTTTGTAGTTGAATACTGTTATTTTTCTTATGAATTTCTTCATAGTAGTATAATAAAAATACTTAAATAATCGAAAACATTTTTGTTTTATTTTTTTCATTTGAAGTGGTAATTTTAAATTCGTATCTCAATATATTAAAAAAAAAAAAAAAGTAACTCCAAAGAAATTATGAAAGGATGCCTGTGGCGGGCCTGCGTCCAGGAGACCCCATATAGCACCTACAATCTTGAAATTTTGTACAAAATTACTTCGAGCCCCGAGGATTTGCGCCTGGGGTTTCTTATTTTAATTTTTTTTTCTTAGTGATTAATTTTCTTAGGCTAAAATTTCACATAAATTGCCTATTGAATGGATGAAAGATTTCTCACATCCTTTAACATTTCATGTAGTTCAAAAAGATTTTTTTCTGCATCAAATAAAGCATGTAACAATTTTATCAATAAATTAGAACAGCAAATATAAGGGTTTCCATTTTAGTGAAAAGTCCTAGGCTCAGTCCGGAGGTCCTTTAGCACCTATAGCTTTGCAAGATAATACAAGTTAGTTTGGAAGGCTTGAAAAGGGTGCTCTTTAAATTGATTTTTTTAATGCCTCCGGTGAGGCATATTTCTATCAAATTCGTTTTATATTTTCGGGTAGGAGTGGGATTATGTTCTAAAAATGAGCTCTTCATTTAAATTCTATTTTCTATGGGAGGGAGAGGGAAATATTCACTTTCTTCGAAACAGAACTTGTAACGTGTTTCTCAATCTGATTCTTTCTGTCAGACGATTTAAATCTTCGCGAATCAAATAAGATGTCGAACCAATCTTCGGGGATCGGTAAGCGTCAACGAGCAGGGGACAGAGTCCCCTGGTAGAAAAAAAAATAATGCAACAAGTTGTTCATTACTCTAAAATGGAATTACAAAATTATGTTTCCTTGAAAACCTTCGCATGTAAAATAATAAATAAAATTTAAGGATTTTTACGCCCTATCGATATTTTAAAAAATGCAATAAAACTGTAAAGTCGCAATTATAGGATTATCAATACATCCTTTATCACTGCCTAATTCAAATTAATATTTTAAAATTATTATTTTTAATATTTATTTTTTATGAGAGGGGGCGCTGAAACGAGGTCTTGCCTCTGTTCGAAAATGATCTAGTTACGTCCCTGTAAAGAAGTACATTTGCGCCCTTCAAATGAGCGAATTATATCTTAAATAAATGCGTTGTGTAAAGTGTGCGGATGCAAAGGTTTTTTTAAAGAACCTAATTTTAAAGATCCTAGATCACATTGTACCAAGAAATATCGCTTCAAAAATTTTTAAATTACTTTGGAAAGCCGCCATAATAAGGGCTAATTAAGACAAATATAAAGCGAAAATAGTTTTGTTGTTAATATTATTTAAAGACATTTCTTTAACGCCGTTTTTTGTCGAAATTCCCCTACAATATGTCTTTATTAAAATTTTATACATAAATGTCATTATATTTTTAAAATTTACTCTTAGTATTGTTTTTGTCTTTTGTAAAGTTCGAAATTTTATGAATCAATATTTCGAAAGAGAAAGAAATCTAGAAAATTTAGCATATTTTTCCTTATTATTATTTTTTTTTTTTTTTAAACATTTAGGAAAGGTTGTTCTTATTGTCATGGTATTTATTTTAATTCTTTCTTTTTTTCCAAACGTTTTCACGTACGTTTTACTGCATTTGTTTAAGGTTAAATTGATTGCGTGTATTTCAGTTGGTTTTTTCTTCGTCTTGCTGTATTTGCAATTAGTCCAGTCATTTAAGCTTAAATTAGGTAAGAATCTCGGAATTCGTGATACCCGGCTGTAAGTCTGTAAATACTTGTATATTGGCATCCTAAAAGTTGTCTCAAAACCGACATATGGTAGGGTTTACGCAACTATTAAATTTCAAGGTAAAAGGTCACAAAAATCGTTTTTTTGCGCTTTTTTTTTTTTTTTTGTAAATATCTCATTTCCTATGGGTTTTTTGCTATTTGTATTTATTAACAATATTGTAGAGTACAAAATTCTCTACAAATTTTGTTCAAAAAAATTTTTTTATACGGTGAACCGTTTTCGAGATAGAGGGCGGAGAGCGCGGGGTCACAGGATCACTTCAGGTCAACCGGTGCCTCCGGTCGAAAACGCGCCATATATAGTTGATGAACTATCGATAAATCAATGATTATAAATATTTGTCAATTTTTATTAACTATTATATTATATTTTATCATTTTCTTCCTAACCTATCCACTTTTTATTCAGTATTAATTTACTTAACAACACTTACCTGCCCATGTAATTGCAGAATTGTTAATGAAAACATAGGAATTATATCTGAATTTTAACCTAATTAATATTAGTAACTTCTTACATGATGAAAAAAAAACAAATAAATTATGAATTAATCTTTTTATTAAAAAATATCATTCAATACATTTATTTTTATTAAAAGTTAAAAAAAATGGAATAAAGGGTACAAAAACTACAATTGGTAATTTTAATCATCTTCTTCCTCTTCATCATCGTCTTCCGGCTGCTGGTAAATTTCAAACTGGTCTTCATTATCGTCTTCAACGACATTTGTCTCAAGTTCTTCCATGATTTCGAGGTCAAAGGTTCCATCTTCGTTAATATCGCTCTGATATGGTAAAGCATTGAGACAAGCTTGCCCATTCCCATTACATTGGCCACATGCTAAAGAGCATTGCAAACCCGCTTTCCTGCATCCGCATCGCGAACCACAACCACTCTTGCAGTTGCAGAAAATTGTATTTAGCAAATCTTCTGGAGCAGGTGGTAAAATTTTCATGATAGGCTCCAGAAAATCGTTTCGCATTGCCCAACCCCATACCTGGGGTTCCAAATCATGCCTTAACCAAGTTTGAAGTTGATAATATACACGTTTGAAATGTTGATGAGCAGCCATAGGCGTCGGAACCGGGGGAGCTAGGGGAGCTTGAGCTCCCCCTGGAATATTTCAAACCGGCTCAGCTCCCCCGGAAAATTCTAGCATTGCAGCTTATTGCCGTACATAGATTTCCTCAAACCTGATTTCAAAAATGTGATCTGCCTTTTCTTGGAATTTCGGAATTTCCACCCAATAAGCAACAAAAGCAGGGGGCAGACGGAGTGGTCAGTGCACTTGAATTCACCTTCACCCTTTTTTTACTGTTAAAACATTTCTTGATTCCAGAAATGCGGAAAAGTGGTCTCTACCCCGCGGCCAGCGAAAATCAGTACCAGTACCAATATGGATTTGCTCCCCACCTTGAGCTCGTGTTTCGGCTTTCGAGAGCGGCATTGCAGTTCAGTTCATATTCTTATTAGTTTTGCATGCGGTTTTTTGTCCAATGCGGTGGCGAATCCAGAATTTTGTTCTGGGGGCGGCTGAGGTAGTTAAAATTCTTGCTAAGGTCTCCTTATCATTACCAAAGTTTATCGATGTAAACGAAAGTGTTCTGTATCATTATCTGCTATCTAGGGGTGTTAATGACTAATGAATCTTTCTGAGTTACATTTGAAATTATCTAAAATTTGGTATTCAGTGTTAAAATTCTAAATTTTAAATGTATATTCAAAGTTTTTTCATTCGTTTAGACATATTTGTTATGCAATTTGAAGGCAAAATTTTCAATTCTTATTAAGGATGCAAAACAATTACGCTGACAAGGTGATGTAAATGAAATAGAAGAAAGAAAAGCTGAAAGATGCTAAACAAATAGTGAAAAACAGCGAGAAAGTAGACAAAATTTTAAGAATTGATATTAAACACGAAAATTAAAGAGAGAGAAAAAGAAAAACAAGTAGCTATTCTATCTACACTTTTTTCTCCTTTCCTTCTTTCAGTGAGTAAATGTATAAATATTTGGAACAGGTAGGGAAAAAGTTCAGAAATTTGAAGGGAAATTTCGGAAAACTAACACTCCTGCATCCTGTTACTATCGCAAATTTGTGTATCAACCTTAAGAAAGAGCGAAAACAAATTAATTGATAAAGATAGAATGGATGTAGGAAATTATATATATATTTTTTAACATTAAGATGCATAGACAGAGGATGAAAGAATTTATTTCTGGTATGGGGGTGGCTGCAGCCTCATAGCCCCCCCCCCTGAATTCGCCTTTAGTCCAATGATCACAAAAAGAGATAATAATGAGCCAGTTTGGCATTTAAATATGAATAATATGGAAGTTGCTCCAGACATGACTGAAAAAAGGTTACTAAGATTGTTTGTACTTGTTCAAATAATGTTGAACTTGTTCAAATAATTTCAACTTTCCAAAAACTTACAGTGGCTCCCAAAAGTATTCGTACACTTACGATTTTCAATGAAATACGCCATTATCGATTCGTTAAAATTGATATTTTGGAACGGGTATTTAATTATAAGATCTATGATTTATTTTTTAACAAAACTACATGAAAATTGTTAATGACATAATAAAACTTGATTTTTAAGAAATCAATAATCAAAAAGTGCCAGAAACTTGATCTCACCAAAGTCTTCGTACATTTTAAAAAATGTCAAAAAAACTAGTATATAATCTAACTTTTTACTAAGTTATTATTTAGTAGAATATCATGCAGTATCAGCAACAGCTTTTAAACATCTGAGAATAGATTTCATTGTTTTTTTTTTCTTTCTTTCTTTCTTTTCTTTTCTTTTTTTTTTTTTTTTTTTTTGAACAATTTCTGAGTAAGTGTTCAGCCGCACTTCGAGTCTTACTGTTTCTAATTCGTTTTCCGTTTCAATAGTGTATTTTCGTAATATATCCACCAGATATCTCCAAATTTGTTCTATTAAGTTTAAATCTGGCGATTGAGGAGATATTTCTATGCTTAATGACAATATTTGAGGCACCAAACGCAAACGTGTGCTTCTTATCGTTATCTTGATTTAAAAAAAAAAACGAAGTTGTTTCCGATTGACAAATTTTGGGCTAATAATTTAAAATTGTTTTTAAAAATATTTCACTGAACAGCGTGATTCATCGAAAAGTTTCAAACTTTCGAGTCCTGCACCCTCACACAAGAACACCTTCACTGTCCTGATTAGCTGATCCCAACTAAGTTCTTTAGATTTAATTTCTCTTTTTTTTTTCTATTTACAATTATGCAACAATTTAACCCAAAATGTTGAATTTATTTTTATTTTTAAGTAAGACGTTGTTCCAAAATGTTTTGAGCTTATTTATCATTGATTTTACGGCGGAAAACGTAAGCTTTCTGTTTTTCGCACGAACAAGAAAATTTCTGCAGGAAGAGGTCCCATTTAATCCAGGTAATCAGAGAACTTGGCGAATAATTTTAGGGGAAAATTAAACGAAAATGTTTCATTCAATTCTGCAGAAATTTTTTCATCACCCAAAGGTGTATTTTTCATCATTTCTTTTAACTGTAAATCTCCGATCACGCTTTGTTAACTTTGTATTTGACATTTTCTTACCTTGTTTTCGATCCGATTCTTGTCTTTAAAGCATTTTATCAAGCACTTCACAATAGAATGGTATAAATTAACTAATTTAGTGACATTTCAAACCAATTTACGGCTACTAAAAGAGAAAAAACATCAAATTTCGAATTGTGTTTTTGGTTTATGCGCATAGCTGCTATTTTAAAATAATAATCAGAATATTAGGGCATAAATAAACAAAAAATTAAAGCCAAATGACTTTACAGTGTGTCATCACAATGCAAAAATAATAATTAAAAAAAAACAACTTATGATAATTTTAATCATGAGTTTATTCGAAAATATTTCAGTGTGAGATGACTTTTGTGGCGTATTTTTTTCTCTGACCCTTCGTCTTTTGACAAATTTCAAAAATAAAATCTGGCAATATTTTGAGAAAAACTTCTGGGTTTTATTCAGAATGGCATAGGAATATTGTGAAAAAAAAAGGACTTCATATTCGATTTCAGTTTCGCGTTATTTTGATTTTACTACAAAATTTCAAGGTGTACGAACATTTTTGGGAGCCACTGTATCTCATTTTAAGTTATCTGACCCCTCAGATTATACTTTAAGAAGTTATAGTTATTCTTGTTTTTTGAGCAATCACGATTGCTTATTGCTTTCATTTGACTGTTTGGATGTGCTATCATTTTATTTTCCCGCCAGCACCACCGTCGACCGGCCTCACGATGCTGCTCCTCTAGCGAAAACCATCTCCAGGTAGCGTCAATGTCCTACACTAACACGCATACGTACACGCACGTACAAACAAACACATACACACACACGCATACATACGGACATATATACACACACCTACACACAATTACCCACTTACTCATGCTGCACAGAGACACAAACACATATGCCTACACACACATACATATTCCCCCCTACCACAAACACTCATACACACAACTACCCACACACTCATGCCTACACACAGACACTAACACATATTCCTACACACACATACACATTCCCCCCCCTACCACAAACACTCATACACACAACTACCCACACACTCATACCTGCACACAGACACAAACACACACGCCTACATACACACACACACACACTCGTGATTGCGAAAAACATAATTTGAATTCCAGATGTCAAAATTCAAATCATTATTATTATTTTTTTTTTGCTTTCTCAAAATTTCTATTTTTTCATCACTTCCAGATATATTTTTATGCCAAAATTGTTACCTTTCATCTATTATTGCAGAAAAAAAGCCAACAATATTTTATAGTTTCTATCAAAGACTCAAAGACTTTAAACTAAAAATTTATCTCAACAATATAATATATAGTGAACAATTCATTTTAACACATATCCAACGTTCTGTTTTTCCGCCCTCCTGTTTCATCCATTCCCCTTTTTCTAGTTCTCAGAAAATAAGAAAGTCTTCTAAATGCTACGCTGTCGAAGCCTCCCCTTTCCTCCAAAATTATTACAAAGCGCCTCAAATTTTGTTTTCAAGGCTCAACTCCCTGAAAATTTCCGGAAGAGAGTCCTTTGAATGCCTTGCCCTCCAAAACATGGGAGATTATGTAATATTCCGTTTTTGGGACTTCAATTTCAAAAAAATTGCTGGACCCTTAACGCCAACAAATATGATTCACAGTCGCGTTTTTCAGCAACTACAATTTCGAAAAAATTAAGAAGAAACCTCTGAACTTTTTCTGATTACATCATTGAAAAACGCTCTCTATTAGGACTTCAATTTTGAAAATTTTCCAGAGTAGATCCCTAGTACAGCCTTTTCCCCTGCCATCATTGAAAGTTGTCTACAATTACGTTTTTAGGACTTCCAATTCGAAATATTGGGACGGAGATGTAAATCGTTCGAAAAATCGATCGAGGACAATCCTTCAAGTCATATTTTCACTAAAGGCAACAAACATGGTATATAATCGCGTTTTAAGATATTAATTTCGAAAATTTTTCAGGGAGGGTTTTCGAACCTTTTCTCCCCTTAACATTATCAAAGATCACCTATAAGTTCGATTTTAGAACAAGAATTTTGAAAATTTTCCGGGAGAGACCCCAAAACACCTCTATTTCTACGTGCTCATCTTCGAGTACTAATCGACTCCTTTTCAAAACCAGAAGTTTAATCACCTCATTCTCTCCATAAACAATTGTATATATACAATATTCAATAAGAGATGGAAGCTTCGAAGCCAATTTTTTATGGGGAAAACGTTTAAAAGCCTCCTTCCCCCCGTCACCCCCTAAAAAGAAAAATTATTTTCTGGTTGCGCCTCTGCTTCTACCCCTTAGATTCCAGACACTTCTTATACTGTGTCCCAGCTCCCCCTACTTCTACAAAGTTCCTACGCCTCTGTGAGCAGCTGCACTTGTTGGTGGAATATTTGAAAGCTGCACAGGTTTATTAAGTTTTGTAGACTTGACGTAATGCATATAACGAAGATGATCGAGACTTTTCACATATTTCGGAGCATTATAGACTGCCAATAAAGTTTGAGTTCCACTCTCTAATAATCTCAATGGGCTCAGTAATAATCTCAGTAATGGCCAAACTTGTCTCAATGCTCTACCATATCAGACCGACATTAACGAAGATGGAACCTTTGACCACGAAATCATGGAAGAACTTGAGACAAATGTCGTTGAAGACGATAATGAAGACCAGTTTGAAATTTACCAGCAGCCGGGAGACGACGATGAAGAGGAAGAAGATGATTAAAATTATAAATTGTAGTTTTTGTACCCTTTATTCCATTTTTTTTAACTTTTAATAAAAATAAATGTATTGAATGATATTTTTTAATAAAAAGATTAATCTATAATTTATTTGTTTTTTTTTTTTCATCATGTAAGAAGTTACTAATATGAATTAGGTTAAAATTCAGATATAATTCCTATGTTTTCATTAACAATTCTGCAATTACATGGGCAGGTAAGTGTTGTTAAGTGAATTAATACTGAATAAAAAGTGGGTAGGTTAGGAAAAAAATGATAAAATATAATATAATAGTTAATAAAAATTGACAAATATTTATAATCATTGATTTATCGATAGTTCATCAACTATATATGGCGCATTTTCGACCTCAGGCACCGGTTGACCTGAAGTGATCCTATGACCGCGCGCTCTCCGCCTTCTATCTCGAAAACGGTTCACCGTATAAAAAAATTTTTTTGAACAAAATTTGTAGAGAATTTTGTACTCTACAATATTGTTAATAAATACAAATAGCAAAAAACCCATAGGAAATGAGATATTTACAAAAAAAAAGTGCAAAAAAACGATTTTTGTGACCTTTGACCTTGAAATTTAATAGTTGCGTACACCCTACCATATGTAGGTTTTGAGACAACTTTTAGGGTGTCAATATACAAGTATTTACAAACTTACAGCTGGGTATCTCGAATTCCGAGGTGAACTTACTGTAATGACTGGACTAAATGAAGATTTGAATTCAAAACTTTTTCTTCTTGAGGATACGGAATGATTATTAATGTAATTTGTGTTGCGTATTTGAGTTAACTTCTTTTTCTTCTACTTCGGATGGAGGAGCGAAATTTTCCTTTTGTTCTAGAAAAAATGTGTTTTTAATTACCTTCTCTGCGAGGAAGGCGATAGAGCGGGATTATCGTTAAAACGATTTCGTAAGAAAGGTTGTATCGCTAATCGATCGAGTTCGCTTCGCTCGCAAATCAAATGGGTTACGGTAGCGTGGTTACTTTGCGAGTTTAGAGGAAAAAACTACAGAGTTTTTTCATTATTTTACACTTTAAAGCAACTGTTTATGTAATTTAATGTCTTTTTCATATAGCGAAATATTTTAAATTACAGATTTTTTTTTTTTTTTTTTTTGAAGATCTTCTTAAAAGAGCGTACGCATTTTAGTATAAGAAAATGATAATTTTGCATCAGAGATGGGAGAGGTAGGATTTTCATTCATTCAAGTACCTTCCTTTATTATCGTTAAAACGATTTCGTAAGAAAGGTTGTATCGCTAATCGATCGAGTTCGCTTCGCTCGCAAATCAAATGAGTTACGGTAGCGTGGTTACTTTGCGAGTTTAGAGGAAAAAACTACAGAGTTTTTTCATTATTTTACATTTTAAAGCAACTGTTTATGTAATTTAATGTCTTTTTCATGTAGCGAAATATTTTAAATTACAGATTTTTTTTTTTTTTTTGAAGATCTTCTTAAAAGAGCGTACGCATTTTAGTATAAGAAAATGATTATTTTGCATCAGAGATGGGAGAGGTAGGATTTTCATTCATTCAAGTACCTTCCTTTAAATTCTTAGCATGGGCATCGTCTTGCAGGTATAGCTTGACTTATTTCATTAATTTCTAAATGGAAACAAGTCTATGTTACTCGTGCAATAAGTCATTTCCAAAACTTGTGTTGCCGTCGATTAAGTTGCTATATTTGGATTTTCATCACTACTTTATAGCTAATTTCTTAGTCATGATTGATTTTGGCTTGGAGATTTTCTCTGAGATGTGGTTTTGTAGAAATTTGGGTTTAAGAGGGCTTTTAAACAGAACCGATTTTAAATAGAATTCTGGGGAGCGGAGCACAAACTAAATCCCTTACTTGTCACTAGGTTTGGTTTCGGAATGAAAATTATATTAAAAATTTGTGTGAGAAACACAGAAAGGTTGAGAAACACGGTCTGGAATACTATTATTAAAATAATGATTACTATTATTTTGCGCGAGAACTTAACTTTCCAAAAAATGAAAATAATAAAACCGCTATGTGCTCTGGTCCCAAAGTTCAGTAATGCTTATTTTACTATCCCATGTGGACTTCTTTTCTAAAAGGTACAGAAATCAGAGAAATGTTTCTGAAAAAGAAAAATGCTTGCTGTTGTAAACCGTGATGTTGATGAGTTCTTAAATGAGCTCAAAGCCATCCAATAAATAGAGCAACGATGTGGCTGAGGCGTCTCATGGGAATTAAAAGCAAGCTTTTCATTAATGCTATTCCTAATACAATAATCGTTTTGGGAGAGTGGGACTTCGTCTTCAAAGTGCTTTGAGAAAAGCAAGTGGAATAGATTGGAGGAGGGAGAAACTGATAGTTGAAAGTTGTTAGTGTAAAGAAAAAACAAGATCCCGCAACATAAACATGAAATATATTACTTTAGTTTTGAATTCACTCATTTCATCTAAAAGTAAATGTAGCCCAATATTATGTTGTGAATAATGTTTTACTATGACTAATATGAATCACAATAATGTTATAAAATGCGTTGTATAAATATTTATTAACCAACTTCAAAAAAAAAAAAAAAAGGTTATGATTTCGTCTTGCGGCTTTTTGTGTATGTTTTCGGATTATTCCAACACATACTGGATCGATTTGAAAAATTCTTTTTTTGTTTGGAAGTGTATACTTCCCAGATGGTCCCATGGTAATTTGCTCTGGATCGGATAAGGGGTCCCGGAGAAATCCAAGAAACTTTGAATTTCACACGTTGTTTATACGTAATCCCACTTACATCAGCGGGCGGAACACGTCACAGGTCACGTGGTTTTCCCGTGACCGGTGTATTTTCGCAGCAAAGGTTTTGCCTGCGTCTTGCACAATAATTCTAGTGGCCAATGGATGATTAATTTTCCGCCACCTGTTAATTTTTACTTACAGGTATCACTAATGTTTTACTACGTAGCAAAGCAGTAAATTAAATATATTTTGCTACTTTAATAGCTGAATCAATTACCTTAATATTATTTTTAACTAAAATAACTTTATTTGGTCACTAAAATGTTTTTTTTTTTAATTTATTTATTTAATATTTCATTTTTTAAACACATTTTGTGTTCATTCCAAGGGGAATTGAACACAGAACACCCCTCCCCCGATGATCTAACTTGTATTCTTTAATAATATGTTGTAACTGGTGTCTGATTTCTCAAGTTTGACCAGTATTCTAGATTTACTATTTCATAATGCCGCCAGTTTAATTTGACATTAGGGTTATACTAATTAGCAGGCTTCAAAAAAAGGAGGAGGTTCTGAACACGTCGGATTTGTTTTTTCTTTGTACAATATTCCATAAATACTCGAAGACACCTGTACCCTAGAGCGTGGGGGGGGGGGGGGGATGAGAACACCGGTTGCTCCGGACCTGAGAATGAAGGGAGCCCAATATTTTTAAAACTAGGGGTGAACTATAGGGGTAAACAATATGGAGAGGGGTCCGGAAAAGTCATTTGTGACGGGCTCCAAAATTTCTGTGCACTCCTCTGCCTGTACTGATTAGGAAAATTCTTTTTTTTTTCTTTGTTTGAAACTGTGTACTTCCCCTGCGGTCTAATGGCAATCAAGTTCGGATTTGATGAAATTGAAGGAACTCTTCAAATATCATACTCAGATTTAAAGCGATTTGTATACTTTATTAACTTTGTATATTGTTTTACTTAGTGAACCGGTTTTTATAATTTTTTTTTTTTTTTTTTTTGTTTAGTGGATAGGGGGTGGTTTAACTTTACTCTAAGGTACCAAATCTTTGTTTTACCCTCTTTGTTCTTTAGAGAAAAGTTATGGGTAAAAAATAATACACTTCATGTAACTTCCCTCACAAACGATTAAATATAAAACCCATTGTTTAAAAAAATGCCATAAAACAAAGGTATGTGTTTTCTTTACATATAGTGAAAGAAAGTACCGTAAAATGGTCCAACTATGGGCCACTTTTCGATGTTTTCAATGAAAATTCGATGTATATCTTTGATTTAGAAATTTGAGGACTTGAGCAATGGTAGCTATACATCTCGTCTTTCGAATAAAATGTTTTAAAAAAATCTAAGTTGGAAAGAAGAGGAAGAGGATTTTTTTCTCCGTGGCCCATAGTTGTACCCCTACTGGGTACAACTATGGGCCACCTCATTTTAACATAGAAAACACAGTGAAAATTTGATCTGGCCTATTGTTGTCTGAGACTACATGTTATCCTCTGCTTGAAACTGTATAAAGAATTTTTTTATTCTATTATTTACCTTTTTTTTCATTTTTTTAAGACTTCATCACCACTTGTCGTTTTGAGTGATTAACAAAGTTCAACATGGTAAACGTAGATAACGTTCTTTATTATCTGCCTAGATTTTGACATAGAAACACTTGAAAACTAGAAAAGTCTCACCAACTAAAGACTAGGCACCTATACATAGGTCTCAGAAAATACGTAGGTCTGACAAATTTTAAACGAGATCAAAAAAAAAAAAAAAAAAAATGAAAACTAAAATACGAAATCACATTTCTTGTTCCAAATCTCATCAAAATAAATAATTTTTTAAATTATCTCAGTTTGTATTTGATCCGGCGTTCAGTCAGCACCTTCTTCAAAAACTCCTAGTACGGGCTCATGAGTACGGGCGGTAGGGCGACCCCAAGCCTTCTTCTTTCTTTTCTTGCCATTATTTAAAATAAATAACACAAAATATGACGAAAACATCTCTACAGATAATAAAATGAAGCTCTAAGCCACTAAAAACCATGAAAAATAGGTGACCCATTTTTGTACCCCAACATTCCCATCTTCGATAAATATTGAGAACTTGTGAAAACTACGAAACATTTTAAGTCAACAAGCGGCTAAATTCATAACTGACAAATTAGTAAAGCAAATCTGAACTTACCAGATCTTGTAAAACAGTTTTAGTGGTCTCCCCAAAGGAGACTTTTGACTCTTCCACGAGTGAGTCGAATCACGCACAAAGAACGACTAAATTATCTGAGGCATTTAAAAACAATGGCAATCTCTGATGAAGCGTCTTTAACTATATAAATGGTTACACTACCTGGTGATTTTTTTTTTTTTTTTTTTTGGAGCTCGTAAGTTCGAAAAATAGGCCACTAGAGAGCAAAATCATCGCCATCTCAACAGTGGCTCATTGTTGCCCCCCTTGGCACAAAGTTGTCGTTTTATGGTTCTAAAAAGCATTATTATTAAGAGTAATCAAATTAAAAATTTTGAATAAAGGATTCTTTGAAGCAAGCATAAAATTCCTTCTAGTGGAATTTTTTTATCTTCATCTATAATGGGGGCATTTGAAGAACCATGCGACTTTTATCACGAGTTACATGACACGTATTGTTGTGAAACATAAATTACAATTTACAATGTTACAATTTATAATTTACAGTTTTACGACTCACAATTTACAGTTTATTTGTACTTTAGGAAGTACACATTTAAATGGTTCTAACTAAATACTGAATCCAGTCGACTTTTCATCAGAAATGAGATGCATCAATTTTTGCATTTCTGCTAATGCTCGTTCATCGTGAGGTTTAGTTAAAAGTTTAAAATGTTCTAAATCAGATCGAGCTATTACTTCAAGTCTTGACTCTGCTGAGAGCTACGTATACTCGTCCGTTCGCAAAGTTCTTTTTTCCCAAATCTATGACAGCTTTATCGAGGGTTGTGTGATACGTATTGTTGTGAAATATAGTTTACAATTTACAGTGTTACAATTTTTAAATTTGCAATTTATAATTTTAAACTTAAAGCGATTTCTTTTTTTTCTTTTTTTTTTTTTTTTTTAGTGGCTTGTGCATTTATTTTCGGAAAGCAAACTTTGATGAAGTCGAACTAATGATGAAGACAAAATTTTTTTGTTCATAGTTGCGCATTTGAAAAAGCCTTTCTGCAAAATCATCGGAAGTCTCAGAGACGCTGTGGTCTATTTCTTTCTCTTTCGTGCTCATCTCAGACTCATGTGCGCGACGCTTTCTTACTCGAGATGCGCGTAAGAAAAGTCTCCAAGTCATGTACCACATACTCTATCCTACGAACTTATTTTATATTTACACCAATAAAACACAAAAAATAAATTTCTTTTAAATAAAAATATAAAAAAAACCGCCTTCAAGAAACACTTAGGAACTAAAAAGCAAAAAATAACCGATTACACTTACATACTATTTCCTACCCAAACCTAGAAATGAAATTCAGTTTACAATTCCACATTTTTAAATTACGTAAAATAAAAAACATATTTTAAATCGAATTGCATCATTACTATGGACGTATCTAGAGGGCGGCAAGAAGGGCAGCCGCCCCTTTAAATTGGGAAAACGTATTTTAAGTAAAGCATGAAATTTCAAAAAAATTGATAATTGACATGTTTCAATTTCTCAATTTACTGATAATTTGGCTCTAGTGACCTGACTTTTAAAGTATAAATTTTCTCTTTGGGAGCTAAAGCGAATATAGATAATTTCAACTGCGTATTTCAGTCATATAAATTGTAATTGGCATTCGGGGTGGGGGGTAATTATTTTTTATTTATTTATTACTCTATTTTATTTTTTTAATTTATTTTATTTTATTGTTTACATTTTATTTCATTTAACATTTTAGTTTGCGTGTGTGCGGGTTTATGGGGTATGTCAAAGGCACTTTTCGAATAAAGTAATAATTATAATAATAATTAAAAATAAATAAGTACCTAAGTAAATAAAAATATTCAAATAAAGAAATCTTTACTAATAATAAAGCTGAAAGTCTCTGTCCGGAGGATGTCAGGATATCTGTAGGATGTCTGGATCTCTGTGACGCGCATAGCGCCTAGACCGTTCGGCCAATTTTCATGAAATTTGTCACAAAGTTAGTTTGTAGCATGGGGGTGTGCACCTCGAAGCGATTTTTCGAAAATTCGATTTTGTTCTTTTTCTATTCCAATTTTAAGCCCATTTTTCACAGAAATTTGATAAAATGGGAAAGAATTTGTTCTGAAAATTATCTTTCTTTATCTTTCTTTTCTTTACTTCTTTATCTTTCTTCTTTTCTTTTCTTTTTAAATAAGAAACCTGAAAGTCTCTCTGTATGGATGTTTGGATCTCTGTGACGCGCATAGCGCCTAGACCGTTCAGCCGATTTTCATGAAATTTGGCACAAAGTTAGTTTGTAGCATGGGGGTGTGCACCTCGAAGCGATTTTTTGAAAATTCGATTTTGTTCTTTTTCTATTCCAATTTTAAGAACAAAAATATCATAAGATAGACGAGTAAATTTCGAAATTATCATAACGTGGAACCGTAATATGGGCACAAGATAATTAGCGAGATGCGAAATTATCATAACGTGGAACCGTAACATGGGTACAAGCCAATTGGCGAGAAAATTCACCATACAGTATTTGTAAATATACAGGCGAACCAAAAGAGCTTTTAATTTTTCTATTACGGGCAAAGCCGTGCGGGTACCACTAGTAAATAAATAAACAGAAAAAAACATGAGCTACAAAAAAGGAACAGAGAGTCGAGATTTTATTTTCAGTAGTGGGGGGGGGCACCCCTGATTGGCTTTGATTCTCACTAAAAAATAAAAAATTTTTGATTATCTAGATAGGTCCGCTGTTTCAGAGGGTAGGAGAAACTGAAAAGCAACTATAAAATCTCTCTGCTAAATTAGCTGGATTATCGTTCTCTCCTGCTCCGCCCTTAAAATTTAATGTTTTTAAAGAGGTGCAAATATTTTTTATTTTAAATACATTTTAATTTTTGGAGCTTAAAGGAAAGCCTATGCCAAAGCATAAGATGTGATGTTATTTAGCAATTTTATTCAGTACATATACATGGCCACAGGGATCCCAACGCCCCCCCCCCCCTACAGGACTGATGAAATTAGCTTCCGTATAAAAATTATCCTCCTTCAAAATTAGAATGGCGGAACTGGCACCATGAGTGCCTCTTCATAGGCACTTCTGACACAAAGAGACCGCACCGCTGTTTCTTTCTTTTTGGAGTGTGTGTGGGGGGGGGGGGGTGAGTAATATTAGAAGGTTTTCAATCTTATTTTATTGCTACTACAAAGCCCATCCGCCCTATACAGACCTCTCAACTGCTAGGAAACACTCCCAAAGAACGAAGCTCTCCAAACCCTCTATAATGACCCTCCTAAAGCAAGAGGGTTATTAACGCAGACTGCCTTATTGATCTTATTTTTTTCCGGAGGAGGGGCTGTGGGTAATTTTTGAAGGCTTTTTATAGTGCAATCTCAGTTACTAGCCCCAGTGGGTTCTCCTAACATATCCCACACTATATCTATCCTGCACTATCCAAAAATTTTATCCTTTTTAAATAGTGCAAGATGAGTGGCTCTGATAAAAAGATGTATGACCTTGAGATAGTTTATTTCTGTGTGGAAAAAGATAGGAGTGCCATGATGAGGACTCTTGGCAGAAATTGCTCTGGGGGGAGAGGTTAAAAATTTTAAAAATCTCATTTTTTGGGGGGGGGGGCTTGCTACCGGGTCGTGCTCCATAGCATTTGAGAGTCATCCTGGGGAAATACTTCTGATTTGGGTGCACACGGGGTACAAGTGCAGTCTTTTCCCCTGAAATTGACAGGGGGTAATTTGGGTAGTCTTGTCATTGGGGGCCGCTCTATAGCATTCGAATGGGCGATTCAATACATAGCGCATGATCTCAGTGGCGGATCCAGACGATCCTGTTGGTAGGGGCGAATGAGTCATGCATTATAGAGGGGGGAATCGACTTACGAAAATAAAAATTTCCCAAACTTTATTAACTGAAGCATGACGTGTTTTTTTCTTTTTTTTTTCTTTCAAAATATGTAATGATTCAAAGGGTTTGAAGAAAGTTGTAAGTGTTTCAAGCACGAAGAATAAAAAATTGAAAAGAAAAATGAAGATTTCTCCTACTAATATTCTAGATCCTGGTCTGGATCAGGATCCATTATCCAAATTAAACCTTTTAACTCTTAATTTGTTTGAGGACTCGTGAAGTATTTTCAGTAGCCATTTAGGTCCTCAATTGTACTTTTTTCCTTATGAACAAAGGTTGCAGTGTCAAGATGACTACTGTTTTACCAGTCTTCGTACCGAACACAATGAAATACAAATATTGCATTTGTAAATAAAATTTGAAGATAGTATTGGATCTTTTTGTTTGAGCTGTTTAACATTCGCACATAAGTAGGAGAGTAGTAGGAGAGTTGTCGGTGCATTCCCTGAAATATTTTGTTTGGAACGCATTTTTAGACTATTTGTTGGTTAACAGGAAGATTATTTCAATATAAATGTGAATATGTGTTTGACATCTCATTACGTCAGAATATATGTTGTTTTACTTTTCCTTCAGAAAATTTAACAATTTTCAAGCTTTTTTTTTCTGTTTTGCTCATGCCCCTTTTTGGAATTATCATGTTCCCGGAAGGAAGGACGCACCCCATATCTTATTGACTTTTTTTGCTCAAAAGTTATTTACAGGCGTTTTGTTGAAGTTTACAAATCGAAAAAGGGGCTATTTTATAGTCCTCATTAATCACTGTACTTATGGTTTTACTTTTACACTGTTTCGATTCTTTAGGGTTCTTTGTGAAACATTTAGCGTAAACAAAAAATCTGAAAAGAAAATCTGAAATTTATTCAAAACTATTATACTTTTAAAAACATAGATAAATCCGCTGTACTACGAATAAATTAAAAAAAAAAAAAAAAAATTCAAAAACTTTGTTTGAAACAAATTAAATTTTTGTTTTCGAATGCTTTGCTAATTCTAAAATTTATTCTGAATATTTATTTTTATTCTTCAATGAATTATGAAATCAGCATGTTTTAAGTCCGAATAATACGTTTCCTGATAATTTCATTGCCGTATCGATAAGGGGGGGGGAGGGGGAGTGTGATCTGTAATTTACTTTATCAACCCTGTGTCTGCTTTTGATTTTCAGAATGGTAATGTTAATGTTGCATTTTGCGCGAAAACAAAATGTTTATGAACTTACTGCATATCCTTCTTGCATAAAAAGTAGACTGTGAGAGCATTTTAATAAATAAAATTTAGAAAACAAACAACGAACATAATGATTAACAAAATTTCGAGTTGCAGTACATAAAGAAAGTTATGCTGCCCACTGCCAATAAATTTTGAGCATAGACAGTCGTTTAGAGGGGGAAGAATTCATCCAAAACCTGTAGGCAGATCCGCTTAGAGAGGGTAGAAAAACACTGCAGCTCTCTCTCTGTCTCTCTTCCCGATAGCTAGAAAATTTCTGTCCGATGAGTCCTCTTAACAGCTCAAAAATACATTTAGCAAAAACAATGCCAATGCCATTTGGTAAATGCACCGAGAAGATAAAAGAAGTTTTAAACGAAATGTTTTACCGGATCCAACCATATGTGACATATTTTAAATTACTTAGAATAAAAAACATAATTTTAAATCGAACTGCATTTTTACCACGGACATGCCAAGAGGGGGGAGGGAGCAAGGAAGAGCAGCTGCCCCCACCCTTAAATTGGAAAATATTAAAAAAAAATAATGATAAGAATGAAATTTAAAGAAATTGATTAATTGACGTTTACTTTAATTTCTCAATTCATTGATGATTTGGTAAAAGTTTAAATGTTCATGGCATAGCTCAACATATTTAATAAAAAATGGATAATCTGGTAGTGCTTTTAATGTAGACATTTGGGCTCTCTCGAAGCAAAATCCTGTCTATGCCAGAGAAAGGAAATGTCGTGGGCAGCGTTATCTTCCTCACCAATTTCTTTTATTGTAACTAAAGGGGCCCATACACACAAGGGCGCAGTTAGAGGCTCCCTGCCCCCGAAATGAGGGATTCTATGAAAGACGAAATAAGCTGACAAGTAACATTGACCTAGTGTCGCATGCCGATTCGAATTAAAACTTTGCACATCAACAGAACACTTAGGAATATTAAACACGTACTTTTTTATCGTCAATAGATACTTTTAATGGGGTGAAATTAATCTCTAAATGCTGTCAGCTCCACTTAATCGGGAAACGGATAGACGAGTACCCCGCTTTTCGAATAAAACCTCCCGGAATCGAATATTTCCCCATAGACGCAATGTTAAAGATCCCCGCTTAATCGAATATTTTCACCGGATTATCGAATAATATTGATCAGCTTTCGAAAATATTCTTGCTGACATTTTTTAAAAATAAATTAGAAATAAATTAAGTAAGGAAAATTATTGACTTAAAAATATGAAGCAATAGTTTTCGCCGACAAAACGGGCGAGAAAACTTGCATATTACATCGAAACATGTCCACTATTCTATCAAATTTCTTTTGTCTTTGTCTTTACAAAAAAAAAAAAAGAAGAAGAAGCGCATTCGAGAGTTAAAGTGAATAACAAAAAAAAATTTTTTTTCAACAACAATTAAGATTAATGAAAATTAAATGCAAAGCACGGTAGACGACGAGTAGGGGAAAAAGAGAGTCAGAAAATGCGTTCCCAAAAGATCTTGAACAAGCTATCCACTATTATGGACTTAATTCAAAAAATAATGAAGTGAGAAAAGATGGCAAAATTTTCTTACCCCAAGTTGTTAGTTACTTTTTTTTTCTCATACGGACTTGAGATTAATTATGAAACTATTTTGTCCTTTATTTATCTTATTTCAAAAACGTTTTACCAAAAACATTAATTATTCCCTTTATATAGCTACTGATTTATTATTGTTACGTTTAAGACAAATGTTATCAATTTAGAAAGGTAAAGAACATTTGCCCCCTTAATCAAATACCCCGCTTAATAGAATAAAATTTCTTAGAACCGAAGATATTCGACAGCGGGGCCGACAGTACTGAATAATTGGGATATTAGAGAGTACAATATATTCTTTTTTTTTTTTTTTTTTCAAATTTTAACTACAAAAAATCAAATCATGATTGAAAATTGGTTGGAAGACATATATAGAAATATAAAAATTATTAAAGTTCAAAAAAGGAGGGAGGGGCAAGCTTAGGTTCAAACAAAAAAAGTGGGTAACGCTGTTCATCCTCGACTACACTAACTGTCTAATTTTAATTTAAAGCAAATTTGTGGAATGTACTGGATAAAAATTAGCATCGATTGCTAATAGTTTCTTCAATTCTATATTACTAGTTTTAGAAAACGACGGTCACGGAGGAGGCGATCGCCCCCACCGCCCCCTTGTAAATCCGCCTCTAGTCAAGAAGGCGATTTTTCTGACATGGAATTGTTCATAGGCAACAAGAAAAATCCAAAAACACGTCAATTTTAGTTTGTTTAGTTTTTTTCAAACTGCCAATCATTATTTGAATTTTAGTATTCAAAATTACAAGTGAAAGAATATATTGTACCCTCTATTATCCCAATTATCCGATATTTAGGGGTAAATTTCATCCCGTTAAAGCTGTTTGTTGCCGATAAAAAAAAACACGTGTTCAATATATTTAAATGTTGTACCGAAGGATATGCAAAGTTTTATTCCAGTCGGTAATTCACACTTTTAATACAAATACAAATACAAAAGTGACGACCAGCAACAGGCTCTGGGCCCAGCTAGACTGGTCCTAGTCAATTTACAATCCCCAGTGAAGATCAATGGCCCTCTTAAAACTGTCTACTCCTTTGCTCATTACCACCTCTTCCGGTTAGCTGTTCCAAGGTTCCACTACCCTGCTAAAATAATAATTTTTCCTAATATCCATGTTAGCCTGAGATTTAAATAGCTTAAAACAATGACCCCTTGTCCTGTTTTCAGTGCTAAACTTTAGCCCCGTAACATCTTTCTTTTTAATAAATTTAAACAGCAGAATCATGTCCCCTCGGTCTCTTCTTTGCTCAAGACTGTACATTTTTAGCCTTCTAAGCCTGGAATCATAATCTAAGTGGGAAAGTCCACTTATTAGCCTTGTAGCCCGCCTTTGAACCCTTTCCAATACATTAATGTCTTTCTTAAGATAAGGAGACCAAAACTGAACAGCATACTCCAAATGGGGTCTTACCAAACTTCTATATAAGGGCAGAAGAACTTCTTTAGATTTATTTGAAATAGATCTATTGATAAACCCAAGCATCTTATTGGCTTTGTTGCTAGCAATGCTGCACCGTTGGCTAAACTTTAAATCCTGACTTATTAGGACCCCCAGATCAGTAACTTTGTCTGCCTGACTAATGACTGAACCTTGCAAATAATAACTTGTACACTTATTTCCATGCCCTAAATGTAGCACTTGACATTTCCCAACATTAACAGCCATACCCTATTTATCAGCCCACTCCGTAATATGATCTAGATCCTCTTGCAGCTGATTTGCTTGTTCTTCATTTTCTACAGTCCCCATAACTTTGACATCATCAGCAAAACAATTCATGTTCCCAGAAATATTTTTGTGAATATCGTTCATAAAGACAATGAACAAAACAGGCCCTAACACTGATCCTTGAGGAACCCCGCTTAAGACCTCACTCCAATTAGAATAATTTCCCCTTACAACTGCTCTTTGTTTCCTTCCGGTCAGCCAATTTTTTACCCAAATGAAAGTTTTCCCTCCTATTCCTATATCAGCTAATTTGCTAAGTAGAGCAACATGCGGTACCTTATCGAAAGCTTTTTGAGAATCAATGTAAACAACATCTACAGGCTTCTTATTGTCCAAAGCCATGGTAACTTTGTCATAGAAATGTAATAAATTAGTTGCACAAGATTTACCTTTCCTGAAACCGTACTGAAAACTAGTCAATAGATTATTAGTCTCTAGAAAATTTACTATCTTAATTTTCATCAATGTTTCACAAATTTGGCAAACCACCGAAGTTAGACTCACAGGTCTATAATTTCCCGCACTCCCTTTAGACCCTTTCTTGAAGAGCGGTGTAATGTTAGCCAGCTTCCAGTCCTCTGGCCCTGTCCCCGAATTATAAGAAGCATTGAAAATGTTTGCGATTACATCTGCTAATTCCTCTGTACATTCAACTAAAATTTTCGGATAAATATTATCTGGCCCCGGAGCCTTAGTCTCTTTAATTTTTTTTCAAATGACGTAAAACGTCATCCCTGGAAAATACAAAGTCCTCAAGCTGTACTATAGCTTGTGTCTTGTTGGTGTCAACTGTTGAGATACAGTTATCGCTAAAAACACTCGAAAAAAAGTTATTAAGAACATTAGCAATATCACTATCGTCCTGAATTAAAATTCCGTGCTCATCAACCAGTGGCCCAATATGACTATTTCGAACTTTCCCCGAATTAGCGTATGCTAAAAACCTCTTGGGATTCCTGTTTATGTTATCTGCCAGTCTTTGCTCCAACTCTCTTTTCTGAATCCGTACCAAATACTTAAATTTACGCCTTGCCTTACAATATTGGAGCCTATCTGCACTGTGACCTGTTTCTCTAAACCTATGAAAAGCAGCTTGCTTGTAATTTAGAGCGTCTTTAGTTTCCCTGGAGAACCACATTGGCCAAATTTTAGTGTTGACACCCTTTCTCCTAAAAGGAACATGATCCCTAACCGTATTCGCTAGATTTTCCTTAAACTCTGCCCACTGAAGATTCACATCGCTATTGTCCAATCCAGAAGAAAAAACTGCTTTCAAACTCTGCCGAAGTGCCACAAAGTCAGTATTTCTGAAATTGGGCACAAACCTAAAATTCTCTACTTTGTGCATATCAAATTTAATCCCAAACCTAATACTGTTGTGGTCACTATCTCCAGTGTGTTCCCCTACACATAACCCCTGAACAGAACCTTCCATGTCGCAGAAAACTAGATCTAAAATCGCGTCCTGTCGAGTACCCTAAGTTACAATTTGATCTAAGAAACAGTCACCAATTACTTTCAAAAAATCCTCTTCTCTGCTATTACTATGGTAAAAATTATTCCAATCAATTCCTGGAAAATTAAAATTTCCCATTATGATGACTGACCCCTTGCTAGAAATGTCACTAATAATACTAAACATCTGTTCGTCTTGACCCTGGCTTAAGTTGGGTGGCCTATAAATATTCCCCAAACGTAGTTTTTTGCCCTTATTACTAATCAACTCCAGCCAAATCATATTAATCTCATTAGGTTTATCATTAATTACCAATTCATTGCAAATTAAAGTGTCTCTGACATAAAGTAAAACCCCACCACCTCTTTTACCTACTCTATCTTGTCTAAACAAATTATACCCAGCAATAGATAATAAATCGTCATCACTTTCGGTAGCCCATGTCTCGGTAACTCCAATAATATCCAACCTCTCGTCTATAATTATGCTTTTCAATTCTTCCATCTTGTTCCTAATACTACGAGCATTTGTATAAAAAACCTTAAGTAAGCCCATCTTACTTTTATTTAATGCTGCACGATTGTTTGAATCCCAAGTGTTAAAATCTTTTCTCTTATTAGCCACCCTATTTCCGTTTCTACTAAAATCCCGATAGTTAGTACCCTTTCGAATTCTGCTCCTTAAACCATGCCCCCCATTCCAACTTAGTTTTTTGATTCTGAAGCCTCTAAAACCAAACCACTAACCATTTTGACCCCTGTACAGCTCAGATGTAGTCCATCCCTAGCAATCCAATCTCGTTTACATCTACTCCACACATCAATAAACCTGATACTACGCTTAACGCAAATTTCCTTAAGTACCAGGTTCATACACCTAGCCCGTTGGTTTAACCAACTCCTATGCACTCCATACCTGGGAAGCAAACCAACCACTTGGACATTTGCCGAACAGTTGGTTGCTTTGTCCAACAGGGAATCCCATTCCTTTGTAAACTCATCATTGTTACTATGGCCTACATCATTAGTTCCCACACACAAAGTAACTACATCCTCTTTATTAAATACCCCCTTCTTTTCAGCAACCCTATTTACATCTCTCACCCGAGCCCCTGGCAAACAACATCTAGCCACCTTACGTCTAACTCTGCCTATTGAGTTTCCCACCTCACGCACCATTGAATCTCCCAAAATTATACCCTTTGTTTCCCAGTCAGTCGCCTCAGCAATAACTTTCCCTTTTACCTCGGGAATTTTCCCACTATCTAACACACAGCTAATTCCCACATCCTTTTTACTAACTTCCTCCTTTAATTCTGGAATATTCCCACTATCTAACACACAGCTAATGCCAACCTCCTTTTTGCTAACTTCCCCCTTTCCCTCTTTAGTGTTTACCCCATCTACACGCCTACAGCTTAATGCTAACTCACCCTCCAAAGTAAGCATCCTAACTCTGATTTCTGAGAGTTCAACACAATTTGTGCAAATGAAATCCTTCTCAGACTCATCCTTCCCCTTAAACAAGCAGAACATCTGACATAGGTCACAAGAAATCCACTCGTCCCCTTTACCACTTTTAACCTCCTTCATTATGCATATAACTCCCATTCTAGCTCAAAATGGTACACTTAAAAAGTCAATTCAAAAATACAAAATTGGAGAAATAATGCTAATTATTAGAATTAGAAAGCATTGGAAGTAAAAGATACAAATATTACTAAATCCTAAGACAAGCAGTAAATTAAAATAAACAAGTTACACCCTAAACAGAGCAGTCAGGCTTAACAAGAAAAATAAGACTTAAAAGCACAAGAATACTTAATTATATGATAAAATACAATAAAAATACTGAAACTAAAGTAGTAAAATAAACAATTACAGTAAAAAATCACTTATCTCAGGAGCAGCAAAAACACTCCCCAGCAACTGTAGCGCCCTCTAGCGGCAATTGAATTTTTGAAGGATTACTTGTGAATATGAAGTAACGGTAATTTTTAATCGATATTTTAAAATTGTGTACTGATTAAATAAAACTAACCAAACATACACCGGTATTCTCCACTCCGGTTAAAACTTGGACCGAGGCTTAAACCTCGAAGCTGAAAAACTACTAACGCCCACTTCCAGAGCTCGGCTTGTAACCGGAACTTCGACGGTTTAAAACTAGATTTCCTTCCCATCATTCCTTTGTGAGCAAACAAAATGGAAGACGGCCGTTTGGATTATTTTGAGCGATTTGCAAATGCTAGAAACTATTGATAAAACATTCGTGATAGAAACAAAAATTTAATCAGAATTAACATTCGTTATAGGTGTTATCAAAAAGTACGGCCGAAAACATTAATGCAATGCTCAACAGAATGGTGCGAAAAAAATCATTTTTTTTTTTTAATTTCCATGTCACTGTAGCGCGGAAAAGTTGCGATTGGTAAGAAAATATATTTTTTCTTTTTTTTGAAATCTGATTTATTTCTGCCGCACCGTTTTTTCGTATTTTAAACTTTCGCCTCAATTAACAACAAAAACGTTACAAAAGAATACTGCATGAAAAATAACTATTTGGGGTGGGGGGGGGGATTAGATGCCACTTCTGAGAGAATATCTTAGAACACTTTCGTCCATTACAAACTATCCTTTATCAAATAATTTCTCAAACACGAAAACTTATTATTTTTTTTAATGCAGCATTACTCCAATTTTAAAATGCTGGTCAAACAATTTTTAAACCGCTTATAGTTTTTTAAACAAGTTCTTCCCTGAATTACAGTCATATAACGTCACAACGGAGCTTTAATAATTGCTAAAGTTTTGTTTTAAATTTGTGAAAAATGTGACAAAATAGCACTTACCATTATTTTTATGAGTTTGGGGAAAATGAAAAAATGGTCTGAAGCAAAATAATCAGGAGTGCTCAACTCGGGTGGGGGAGGAGGGGGGGGGGTCATGGCGCAGAATATGCCATGAAATTTTTCGGGGGGGGGGCGTGTTCAAGGAATAATTTCTTTTTTTAGAGGGGTCATCCAATTTGGGGGGTCTTTGTAGTGTTCGGGAGGGAGAGGTGTACCCTTGCTCTTAGGGAGGGAGGGGGGCACCCTTGGAAAAATCAATTACTTTTCGTAAACAACTTTTTTACTCAGATCAATTATTGAAGTAGCAAGCTATCTTGTCCAATTGAGAGACCGAATTACATAAATCATTCCAAGACAGAAAATGATAGAATGAAGCTGAATGTTCCACAAAATTTAAATGCGCAACACAATAATATCTAAACGAATTTAAAATTTTCTTTGTTTCAAATAATTATAAATAAAACGGTTCAGGAGATTTTTAATTGCAGAAGAAATTACTATTACTAGCTTCATGAACACATTAATGTGGAAAAATATTCTCAATGGATGAAATAACATTTGATTTTCTGCTAGGGAATGTAAATATAGAAGCAATTAGAATGTGACTTTATTTTTGCGTACAAACACGCATATAATTACAAGATAGGGGAAGAGAAAGAGCTTTGAAAAACAAGTGATTGTGAAACTTAAGGTGTGAATGATAAACATGGAATTTTTACATGGGCGTCCATATGCAAAATTTTAAGGGGAGGGGGGGGGGGCTCAGATATTTTCTACATGTTTTAGAAGGATATTTTCCCGTGGAAATCGATTTCAGTACAGATTAGAGTGAATAAAATTTGACATTTTTACTTATTCAATAATGGCTGGAAAAGAAATGTTTTTACGTTTTAGCAAAGAAAAAAATACTAAAGCAAGGAAGTTCTAATTTCTAAGGGGGGGGGGCTTGAGTCCCCACTTGCCCCCCTCCCCAGATGGTGCCCTTGAATTTTTGGATGATAAAAATATAAAATTATTTTTTCAACTTTTAAAAAGGATTATACTGCTGAAAAAATAAGTTCTTCACATGGAAAACTAATGCAGGGCAAAATGCAGTTTGAATTTGTCCTGTGTCGTTTATATTAATAAGTTTATGGATTTTAAAGACAATAAATGTTAACAAATGTTTCACGAAATGGAACAGATGGAGGGGGGAGGGGATCGGGTTCTAAAGCCAATACATTGTAAAAAGTTTTTCATATTATTGTAAATTATTTTTCTTTCTTTCAAATGCATACACAATATAGTAGAAAATATTAAGCTTCTATCTATATTACTCAAAAATGTTTACCTCACACACAAGAAAAAGAAAAACATTTATGACTGACAGATTTTCAATATTAGAAAGAGACTAATATATTAATCAGTAGCGTGTATAGAGGGGGGGGGGACAACGGTCTGCCCCGGAATTGCAAACAAAGTGGATTTCAAAGTTAATAAAATAAAAAAATCTTAATTAATTCTCTGAAGTTTTTCCCGATTTTTTCTTAAATCATATTTAATCCATTAAATGCCAACGAAAACAAAGCACAATATTGCGCTTGGACGGGGCACGTTACATATGCGTCTAGGGAAAATTTTACATAGAATTTATTCGTAATTAAACTCGTTTTTCAATATTCGTAATTAAACTCGTTTTTTAATTGCAACTATAGTTATAACGCCAAAATAAAAAAAAGTTGCTGTTTGTAAAAAATAGCACGAACTTAATATTTACATAAAACATCTTTTTTGAAAGAGGGGGGAGGGGGGCGGATTTCGTAAATTACAGCCCGGCCCAGATGAAACCCTTGCCAAGAACGTGACTATATTATTGAATTAGTTTTTATTTCATCTTGATTAACAACAATATGAATAAAAAAACATTTAATTAATAACAAGATGAAAAAACTTTTTAAGTTTCTTTCCAGAAACATTTAAAAAATGCATTGATCTTTTTAAATTTCAAATTGAGTCTAATAAAAAAAATTGCATGAACTATAGATCCATTTTGCTACTCCCAATTCTTATTATATGTCAATCATTCTTCAGCGCGCGAATTTACTACCACGTGGAATGCAGTCAGGTACAAAATGTCATGTGAGTCACTCAGTGGCGGATGGGGCCGGCGGGCAGCCGGGCAAATGCCCGGTGGGCCGCCTCGGTTTGGGCCGCATTAAATCTTTCAAATGAATAGTACCAAAAAAAAAAAAAAATTTTTTTTTTCCTTCCTTAAAAAAACTAGTGAAAAAAATCTGTCGCCTAGAAGATGTGAAATCAAACCACTTTGCGACACTGGAAAATCTAAAATTGGTTCACTCATTTTTGTAAACGGATTTCAAATCTTCGTAAAAATCTTAGAAAGACCCTTGCCTTCTTAAAAAAAAAAAGATAGCCGATAACCATTTCACGGCCATCCGTGTACAGGGTACGGGACAGGGACCAGTACAGGAACACTACTTGGGACGGGACGGCAAAAGGAGTTTTCCGAACGGAAACAGCTGTTTTTCATTCGAAGATGCAAAGAGAGAGGTATTTTTCCGAGAGTGAAGCCTAAGGCTGAAGGGTCGGGATTGTTTCCTGGAATTCTTTTCCGTAATTTTGCGAAAAACAAAACAATTATATCTATGAAATTTATTGAAAGCATATAGGTATATAATTAACTTTTATATGAAAAGTGTGTTAAATGAACATAAAAAAGTCAAATGAGATTAATTTTTGGAAATTGGCCAAAAAAAAAATCGCAAGTAAAAAAAGAAATTGGAGAGACTAAATGGCGACGTCAATTTAAAGTTGGATAAGCGTGAACCATTATCACTTCATCCTCAATAATAATTCCAACGTCATTTGCATCAGGCCAATAAAAAGTTTCACTATTTTTATCCGTTCTTGTAAATTCAGCACTATTTTTTTTTTTCTTTGAATAATCAACTTCCAACATTAGAGCTATATAATACTTTATGATTTTCTTTGATGGAAGTTTCATTAAATAAATGTTCATTATCTGTAGCAGTTTTTGTAGCTAAACTATCACTTTCTACTAGGTCTTCATAGTTACCTATTATTTAATAAATAGACTTAATTTCATCAGAATTGTTTTTGATATCAAAATTGTCACTATTAGGGGAGAACGCACTCACCCCACAGTGAGGGGACCAACTTTCCTTTTATTAAAAAAAAAAACGGGGTAAGTGGGGCCCCTCCTCTCAAATACTTAATAAATATATTTGATGCAAAAATTCATAATATAGAATGCACTTTAGGTTAAATTCTATACATGAAAGTTTAATAATCAAAACAATTACAAAAAGTAACATGGAAACACTTCTTTGAAAAATGTTGCTTAAACTCCCTAAAATATATATTTTTAGGAAACTTTTTTGACATATAGGTTCTATGACTTAGAAAAAATTCCATGAAGCCTAAATATATGTAAAATCAATCGTACCATGAAGCGTAAATGTATGTAAAATCAATCACTGTGATGAAATGTGACATGGTAAGTGTAAAAAAATGTAAAAGTCATTTCTATATTTGTTTTAGGGTACCCACTTATTGCAACCAACCCTACATTTTTTAACAAATGAATTAATACAGCGTTAATAAAGGTATCACCCGTTTCTTCACAACTGAAAATGTTTATTATAATTCTAATGATCTAATGATGTTTGTTATAATTCTAACTAAACCTTAGTTTCATTAAATCGCGGAAAATATTTTTCTTCGCGGATTCACTACAATAAAAGTAAACTCAAACATCAATCCACTTTTTTCTGTTTTATATCTTAATAACTCCCCTTATATAATTCTTAGGACTTTTACAAGAGGAGTCATAATTTTGTTTTTAATTAAATCTGTGATATGGCGCTTTAAGTTTTAATGCAGAACTTTTGAAAATTGAAATTTGGAGCTTCCTCCTTTTTGCATCAAGCCCTTTAATTGCAATTTCAAGCCATCTCAGCTAACGTTCGGGCTCTGGTGATATCACAAGAAATTTGTTTAAAGTTAACATCTTAAGTTACTCACTGTTTAAATTTTGCAGGCGTTGTACTCAAACCTTTAAAAGAGTCATTTGCATCCCTTTGCTTCTCACTACCTCATATACTTGTGATAAATATGTATCATAAAATAAGGTGTCGTCAAATTTTGCCTAGTTGCAATAAAAAGTAAACATCAAAAGTATCTATCATTTCAAATGTAATAGTAACGTAAACATACTGTTCAGCTTGGAGTAATATGCAAGTTGTTAAAGAGTTTAAAATTCTTTTACTCTTCTTGATATTTACGCCTTCCTGTAGTGCGATATGAAATTACTTGATTTTTTAAAAATTTAGCTGCAGATTTGGTACTCCATGTGCCTATGCCTTCATCTGATAAGGTAGGGAAAAGGCGGGGAGGAGGTGTGCTTATGATGGCAGCGTAAAATTTTCTTGCTACCAGTCCCTGATGTCTCTCTAGACTGGCAGAGAGGAAGGGTACATATATATTATGTGAAAAAGGTTTAAACAATTAAAAAAAAAGCTTTTTTTTTAGAAACATCGAGTTTATTTTATTTTATTTATTTATTTATTTATTTTTTGTCCAGTTCAAATTTATTGAAATAGTTCTTTTTCACCCTGAAATTCTAATGAGAACTTCAGGCCATGTAAAGAATTTCAAAGCGAGAAAACGTCAATTCTTTTTCTTTTATCTTTTCTCGCCCTCGCATTGTAATGAAAACTTCCCGTGAGAATGTAGGGTGGGATTGTTCGGGGGTTAATCCCTAAGAACGCTTGGTTTTGAACCATATTATTAATCTCATCATAGAGTTATATTTGGGTGGAGGGACTGCTTTACCACCCCCTCTCCTTTACCCAGTAAGTTAAATTCTGGCTGCGCTAGTGGCAATATTCAATCATTTAACAGCTACTTTCGAATCAAACCTTTTTAACAAATCATTAAACGGCATATTTCAAAAACTATAAAAAGTTGTTCTTAAATATCTTTTTCTATCATATAACGTCCATCAGGTTTTATGTGACGAAATAATACATAATAAACTAAGCAGAAAGGATTATTGAAGTTTAAAGAGGCAAATTATACACTATGCATTTTCGTCGTAACGGCATTTTTTTTTTTTTTTTTTTTGAGAAATACCAGACTTATCATAACCTTTATGAAACAACTTCCTCGTGAATCCTTTATATTGTCAGACCTGTCAGTTGTTTTTCAAAACATAATTTATGTCGGTAATTGTAGAACAGTATTAAATTACTGTAAAATTTCATGCATTTTACTATCCCCCCTTCCTTCAATGGGAAAAATTTAACCTGTAAAACCGTCCCATTGACCCGTCTTGTGAATGTAAAATGTTTGTTATTGCAACAACTGATCTTATTGTACTCTATCAGATTTAGGGATTGCAATACCGGACAGAAAATTCAATACCGGTATTCATTATTTTAAAACGTAATACCGTTATTTGAAATTTCTCAAACAATTCTTGAAAGCATATTGTTCCATTTGCCACACTTCATAATTGTGTGCAAAAATTATATTATTTACGAAAACGTATTGTGGAAAACATAAAATGAAGGAACAAATGTCATAATAAAAAATCGATAATAGTGAAAATCATAATGCATTTATTGAACTGTCTAAGCATAGAACTCATTTTAGTGCTCAACTTTCATATAGTTAAAAGTACTCTTTCTGATTCACGCAGGTCGGTGGTACTATTAACAATGTGCAATTCATCTCCTCTAATTGTCTAGAAGTCCTTCACCTTCAAATAATTTGGTATCTTGTTTATCCGTTCATCTTCAAATAATTTGGTATCTTGCTTATCCGTTTGTGTGTGTGTGTGTGTGTGTTTTGTATTGTGTGCATTATTATTATTGTTAATTACATTTATCTTTATGGCTAGTTGTAATTTCTTTGCGAGAGACGATACGTTTCCAATATTAACATCATTTTCTCTTGAGAAGGAGAGGTTTGTGTTTGCTTTTGAAATTTACGATACGTAACTAAATTAGATCTTGTTATTTTCTCTTATTCGTTTTCGCTTTCTTTTCAAAATTCTTTACAATTATAGTTGTGCAAATATATGAAAGTATGTTTCAGTTGATTAGGTTTTACCTGTATGCAAATTTTCAAGCACTATTCTATAATTTCTAAATATTATCTTTCAAGTATAAAGTCAAATAGCGAGACAGGACAACAATACTGATGATGGTGACAACAAATTACCTATTTGTTATGCTAACAAGAAAAAGTTTTTGTCAAAATTTAGTACAGTTGAAACAATTTTTTTTGTAAAAAAATCATAAAGTATTACTGCAATTGATAGTTGAAATAAATTTTTCACAGAACATATGCATTCAAAATTACACTCGAAATTTAACTTTCACAGAAGGGAAAGTGATTGATCAGGGAAATGGAAAAAATACAAACATGGTGCACAAAAGCGCACGAAAATACGATTCAGCTCAACATATAGTAATGACAGTATCATTTTGTAATTTTTCCGCTATTTGTGTTAAATGATATTCTATTAGTTCATGCTTTTGAAACCAAATGTTTACATCAATTGATTGATTTTGGTTGTTGTATCATGGACAAAGAAATATACGTTTAAAATATAAAGTAGATATATTTAATAAGTTGAAAATTCTTTAATTGAAGCTATTATTTTCAGCTAATACCGAAAATACCAGTATTTTACCTCCGCAAATACTCGTATTGTAAAATTGTAAAGTTGCTCTTTATACCGGTATTCGGTATACCGGTAATGCAATCACTAATCAGATTCATTACAAGTATAGCGCAGCCTGAACTACCTCCTGAAGGTTTTTTTTTTTTTGATAAAAACTGTCTAAGAGAGAGAGAGAGAGAGAATATATGTATAAAATACTGAATTAAGTTTTACAATATTGTTAAGGTAGGCGAACAACCTAAATATTTTTTTCCTTAATATTCATTGTAACTTTTCTAAACCTTAACGCAACTTAAAAAACGCGGTTATGAGAAAATCAAGAAAGAAAAAGTAAATTTCAGTTATAAGCAGTGCATTTGAGTTTAGTAAATTTCTTCTAGTTTTCTTAATAACTCAACGTTTACCAATTTAAAAAACAATTGCGGATTTAGAAAGAACTCTCTAAAACACTGGGGGCTCTCTAAATTTTTCAAAATCTCAAATTCGATAATTTTTGAAAATAAGGGTGGTCGCCCACCTTGTAACCAAGGCATCTAACGGAGAGATGACCCCCCCCCCCCCCCTCACACACACACATCCTTCTCGCTGCACCTACAAAGAGGAGATTTGAAGTTTTATATAACAATAGCTTTTTAAGCATTTTAAATAATTCAAAATTACAACTCGAGCGGGGAAAAAAGGAAAGGAGATGGAAATAGAAATTATAAGGAGGATAGAATGGAAAATATTAAGTAAAAAAAAATTGCGAATGATTAAAGGAATTATTTTTACATTGGTTTCCTATTCCGTTAGCGGAAAAAGTGTTTTATTTTCGATTATATAAAGTGAAGATTTATGAATTAAACAAACTGTTTGAATAAATTTTCATCTATCTTTCTTTCTGTTCAGTATCAGTTTTATTTGAAAGGTTTGTCTGTATTCCGATAAAGAAGGATAGGGGAAAGAACATAGCGATTAGCCATATGGAAGTGCTTGCCACCTGTTTTGACAGGCTTGCGGCGACCGCCAAAAAGCCCCATATTCCCCCCTCCCCCCTTTCTTCTAAACAAATCACAATAAACCGGTCTCAACCCAGAGGGGGTGTTGAGAGAAACATGTACCCTCAAGATTTGTTATTGAAATTGAAAATTGGTGGAATGTTTTTTAAATTATACTTCAGACCGGATAAAATGGCCTAAAATTCATTGTCCTGCAGTGGCGTACTAAGAAATTAATTTTGTGAAGTGCATATATTGTTCTTGTAACAAAATATGGCATTTTTAGAACTACCACTCCCTGAATATAATTTTTTACTACCGTATTATAATTTTTTTCTGTTTAAAACTGACTAAGGATTTTTAAAAATTAAATTATAAAAAAAACAAATATGAATTATTTAGAAATAATAAAGCTACCACAAGAACAAAATTTGCACTAGCCAAAATTTGGGAAATCAATCATTCAATAATTGATAATACAGTCACATGAAAAGATCAAAGCAGTGAATGTGTCGAAAATAAAAATTATGTACACATTTGGTTTTATAAATTTGCATCTATTCGCATTTTTTGTTTTACAAAATTATTAAGATTTCTTCAGCCACGTAGAGACACATCTCCATGTAGTTTTATCCTAATATAAATAATAGCGGATGATCGAGTAACTCGCGTGTTTCAACAGTGAAACTCGCGCCACGGCATGATAATTTGATAATACGTTTTGGTGATGTTTAACATGCAGGGAAAGACTAAATGGTCAACAATGAACTCTATCTACCGGAGTTTTGATTTAATCCACTGGAGTTGGGTTTAAAACTTCAACTTTCAAAATATCACCAAACAATCAATTGCTGAGTAAAAATGTAGGAGCAAATTTTCACCCATCATACCTTGACGGGCGATTTTCTAGTAATATTATAACAAACATTCCGTTCACGCTTCTCAAAAGTACTAAACATTATAATTTTTTTAAAAATAAAATTACGTTGTTGGAAACGATTTTTCAGCAGTGCATTAGGTTAGATCTTAAAAGCCGCGATTTTTTTTTTTTCTGTTTTTTGCAGGCCAGTTTGAATAATGCATTAAATTATTTAGAGGTAAATTAACGGAATCAAAGCTTGAAAGATAACCGAAAACAACGATTTCTCGAAACTTAACAAAATGTGTTTACAATTACCGTAGAAATTCCAAAATTTTTAAACATTATTGTACACATCGACTTAACTTTTTATTTGAAATAAAAAATGTATCATTAATGCAAAAACTAAGGCTTTTGTCTCTACTAGCAGTATACTTTGACTTTCAATAGCTTGTAATAGGAATTGATGTTGGTTTACACCACTGGGGGGTTAACCCACTGTCTCCCATAAGAGCAATTTTCACATTTTGTTTGTATGGCCATTTACTGCTCCTAGGACTTTAATTATGTCCTTTATCTGAAAGTTATCCTCCCTCCTTACTCTGTTAAATCTTCCAGATTACTTCCAAGATATTCATCAGAAGAAAATTCCAACAATGGAAATAATATCATTGACTCATTTGTAACAAAGTCTTCTAAGATTTTGTTTTTAATTCAATTCAACTCAACACTGATTTTTTGGTGTAATTTCTACTTTAGCAGAAACTTAATTTTACATATCATTCACCACCAACATCAGTCTTTTTGTTGATATACTGACAACTATCCAATGAAGTTAAACACCACAAGTCCTAATAAATATTGCAAGTGATTTGAAAATTTATTTGAATTTGATTCAGAAATGTTGAATTATTGATGAAAATTCAAGTAGCGATTTCAGAAACAGATAATTGTAAGAAACTCTGGAAGCTTGCAGTGCAGACATCTGAGCTTTCGAATATATACAAACTATGAAAAGGTGCATTGGACATTGTCCTTCTCCTTTTGAATTTAATATAAATTGAGTTTCGGATGTTCGGAGCTTGAGGAAATATACGACTTAAGACCAGGGGCGGATCTAGAGGGGGGCCATGGGGGCCATGGCCCCTCCCAAAGCATTGTGATTGTAGGAATTTTTTTAAGGAAAAAAAAAAGAAAAAATATTATAAGAAGATAACAAAATTTAACACATGTGTTTTACTGAAAAAGAAGTATAGGCCTTAATTGGGAGATAAATTATATCCCTATCCTCAAAACAAAACTTTTATTTACAAAATTTTCTTCCATCTTTTACATCATTTCTTGATTCCAAATACAGACACTTGGACGATCTCTAAATGCTGTTGTTCTTAGAGTAACCTATTGTTCAGAAGACCAAAGAGAGCCTAAATTTTCGTTTTTATGGATTTAATTTCGAAACTAGGGGGAGAACCCCCTTTTCCCATGCCCTTTCACAAATACCTTGATATGTAGCAAAAATATCATTTTAAGCCTTTTATTTGGAAAAAATGTCAACGGAAACTAGCTTATCCAGCCCTTACAACTTAACTTGCTTAACTCCTCCCTCCCTAGTTTATATTGTGATGATAGCTTTTAAAGGAGGTTTTTGGAGGAGCTCACGAATCTTCCATCCCTTTCTAAAATATGTATAAATATAGTTAAGAATTGAATTTTTAGAACTTCAAAGGCAAAATATTTCCAGGAAGGAAGGATTCTAAGCACCTTCACACTTCTTTTAATGTCAGCAAACATTACCTAAAGGTGCATTTTTAGGCTGGACAGCTGAAGAGCTAGAAGAGCACCCTTCCTCTTCTAACTTCTCAATGTATAATGACAAAATATTTTGGTTTCTAAGCTTTATTTTTAAAAAGGTTTTTGGGGGCAACACCTGAAACCTGACCATTCTCCGTACATCATCAAAAATAGACAAAATGCGTTTTTAGTTTCCTAATTTTCAAAAATTACTCGAAAATTTAAATTTTGAAACATTTTCGAGGGAGATTCTTAAATCCACCCTCTCACCTAATGTCTCGATACCCCGAAAATTGAGTTTTTAAAACTTCATTTTAATAAAATTTCTGGAGAGTTCGGAGTTTGCTCAAAAATTTCGGATGGCCCCTTCCAAAACAATCGGCTGGATCCGCCACTGCTTAAGACCATATATGGTAGATTGCTCCCTGTGACAATAGCTTATAAATGTAATTATACTAAGCTGGACCAACAAAAAAAGATGTTCATAAGTTCCAGAACTTCATTACAATCTCCTTATATTTGGTTTATTTTGTTTTAGGTATTTGTTTGCATAGTCGATGGGGGGTCTTTAACGTTATGCTTTCTACTAGTTTTGCAATAATCTTTAATGAAGTTCCCGGCTCACACTTCACTAAAAAAAAAACCTAATATTTTTGAAAACTTTTAAGCAGCGCAATCTTCAGGAGAGGATGTATTTCCTATGCATGCTTTTAAGAATAAACTAATTATCTATACTCTATGATTTGATGTTTGCTAGCACGTGGAAGAAGTTTCTTTAGTTTATTGGGATCAGTGTTTGGACTGGTGCGACTAAAAATCATTGAACAAATGCTGCCATATCAACATTACCAATCTTAAATAGCTTCAGTCTCACTTTTTTCTGTAGGAACTGCGTAAAATTAAGAAATTTCTTTCCCAGCAGCTCAATAAATGATCAAGTTCTTCAGTAAGATTATAGATTAATTTTCTATCACAGTTACAATTTATTAAATTCTATATTTTTAGCGCAATTAAGTGAGTTTTACTGCTACCGTCTAATAATTATATAGTTTGGAAATAAGTAAGAGCCAAGTTTAGCCTTAAGAATTAAAGCAAAGTCTTCAATTCTAATCCAAAATATTCATGATTTCTAAAAACTAAGTTTTAGAAAAAATATTTCGAACATTTTTTAACGGCAGTTCATGTATTCTGTGATAGCAACACAAAGCGGCTCATCTGTTTTTTCCCCTATTATTTATAGTTTTACATAGTCTAGTAATGCCTCACATAATTTAAATAGAAAACTGAAGTAGTAATGAATGTATTGAATTTAATGATTTTATCATTAAATTAAATTCCCATGTGTTGGATATATGAATCTATGCATATGCATCAAATATTTTCCCATCGTTGAGCTACCTCTAAGTATTGTTAGAATCAAATTGCCGAAACTTGCCTGCTTCTTTTTTTTTTTTTCACAAAAAGGAACCAAATTAGGGGGCGAGAAGACTTCAAAAATAAGCTCCACCCTGCAGTACAGTGTTATGAAAGGTTTTTTTTGCTAAGAAAGCTTGGCTAAGGAAGCTTTGGCTTAAGGAAAATTGGCTAAGGAAATTGGCTAAAAATTTTATTTAATTATATTCTGAAAAATATCTAAGTTGCACTCTTGTAAAGCTGTTACAGCAGCTAATCTCATTTGTATTGTTAATAAGTTCTTCCCCATGGCTAATTACTCCACAGTCAAAACACACATACTATAATCTGCCAAATCTCAAAATCAAGTCTCTTTCAGCATCTCTAATTGATTAACATTTACGTGGTGCAGAAATGAGGTCATTCTCCGTTCTTTACGATGTACAGTAATAGCATTCGAAAAATTGTTGAAAAGCATTATGTTAAAATAAATTAGAGGAAGAAAAAGGGATCATATTTTTTTTTTCTTTCAAACTTTAAAACATCTGCAAGCAGAGAGGTCAACGCCAAAAACTGCTGTGATACTCAAACATGTCCCAAAATGTTTGTGAGATGCTGGGTAATACCGCACTCTTTACCCCTGTAGAAAAAACACCTCATATTAAAAAAATATATGTATCCTTTTCTATCAAGTGTTTCTCATTCAAAAATATATGAAGCACTTTTTCGTGAAGATCTCATTTGAAAATTTACCACGTTTCCCAACCCCTCCCCTCATTTTGATTTTGAACAGTTCCACTGAGTTTCAAAACTCGGTGTTACCGTCTTTAATATAATGAAAAAAACCTGGAGGGTGCAGCATGTAATCCTTTGCTGCAACCTTTGGGTATGCCATTGCTGTCCTGTATCGACTTTTTATTTTCTTTCGTAGTTAAGTTATATTTCTTTCTGTGGTCCACTCTTTTCGGAAATCTTATTTTGCATAGATATAATTAAACTGCTTTAGGCACATTTATATGAGGAAAATAGAATAACTACTCTTAAGAATGACAGAGTTAGCAGTTTAGAAATTTCAGTCGTCCATACCTATTAAACAAGCCCTAAATAGTTCAGGATCTTTGACTGATTTTTTTTTTTTTTTTTTTTTTTTTTTTTTTTTTTTTTTTTTTGACTACTGGAAGGGGCAGTATTCATTTTGAAGAAATGGCTTTCCATGGGTAGTCCAATTTTTCTTTTCCTTATGAAATGCAAAATATTTGACAAAATATTTTCTTCAGTTAAAAAAATCGAAAAACACCTGAAAATGGCAGTAATGTACATTTTATTAAGAAAAAGTCATATTTATGGATTTATCTGCTACTTGCGTCCCTAAAAGAAGCAAAAAGATACAATTGCTTATGAACTTTTGTGGTTGCAAATAACCCAGGCTGTAATTGTAGCCCCCTTTTTTTCAAATAAATTAATGATTTTAATCATTTTTTACGAAGACGTATTTCTCCGATTCTGACAAAGTAGAAGTTTTAATCCTCATGGCATTTTCTCACTTTTCTCAAAAGATATTTATTTTCAACTTGATTAAAATTGCATTAAAATAAGAACCACTTCGGGTCCATTTGACCCAAAACGATGTTTAATTTACCACCTCGCGAAACATTTCTGTTGTAGAAGAAAATCCTTTTGTAACTTTTAATCATTTTAAGTGAACTACGATTTACCAAATTTAAAAATCCGTAACTTAAATAGTTTTAAAATTATTAGCACATGTAGTTAAACCGTGGAGTGGGTTACTTTGACCATAAGAAATTTTGTGTACAAATGAAAAAATGCATTTTCATAGAAAGAACTGTTGAAAACTACTTCCTAACCCAGGCCCGTTATCTAAAAGACCCCTCTGGCTTTGAGAAATTCATGTATTTGGATAAAGTGGGTGTGGTTTTGTTGTTTTTTGGTATAAATTTGCATCGAGTATAAACCCTTTGACACCCCTCCCCCCCCCCCCCCCGCCAAAAATAATATTCGAAATGACGGGCCTGTCCTCATCCTCGCATTCTTGATATGGATTCCACCAGAAGTGGAAACAGGGAAAATTTGAAAGTTTTCAATCAAGGTCACTGTAATTGGTTTGAAACACAAACTACGATTGTATGCAATTGAAAAACTTTTTGCCAGTTTGAAGACATTTTGAAGTTACCGTAAATTGGGGCTACTTGAACCCATGAGAAAAAAGTGTTTAAAAACCTTCCCGGTCCTATATAACTCAATGTACAGAATTAAAAAACTTTCTCCATGACAGGTAGCAATACTAGGTAGAGGCTGGATTATGAAACAAAGTTTCTGCTATTCTTAGCTTTTTCTGATTGAGGTTATGATAGCAAGTTGTCTAAACAGTTGTTTTTTGTGTGTCTGCAAACTTTCACATCTAAGTTCATGGAAACATCTGGTATCATCAAGGTCAAGATAGTTTTATGTTTGCGTTCTATTTCTTAATAAAATAAGTGTTTTAAGGTTATAGCTATATAATTAACACAGTAACTAATATGTTAGTAAAAGTGCACTGGTTGCCTTAAAATGGGGCTACTAGAACCCAGCGTTCAAACAACCTCAAACCACATTTCGTCACTAAATTATGTAAGTAAGGTTTGTAATCTTTTAAAATAAAGAGGTTAGTTACTATTTATACCCTTTTTTTTGCAAATCTAAGGATAAAAAGGGTCCGAAAGTAAAAGAGAACCCTTTGAAGTAGGAAATAATGCTGATTATTAAGAGGAAAAATTACAATTGTGTCCAGCTTCAACTAATTCCGGAGAAATGTCTTAGAGAATGGCATCAGCCCATTTTGACTTCAGTACATCAACTCTTAAAAGGAAATTAAAATATATTTCGCAAAACAAGCCTGGGCATCCTGTAGTGTTTGGTAGCTTGGAAGAGCAGTTATTAAAAAATATCAGAGAAAACAAAATCATCCAAGCCAGTCAATTGAGAGGTTTTCATTCTTTGTAACGTTTAAATAAAGAGCATTTCAATTAATTTTAGCTGTAGTTGGATACTGTTTCAATTTGAGAAATTATGTTTGCCTAAAAATATGTTTTTTATGTAAATGTTGATTTTAAATTAACTTATATAAATAATTTGCAATTTATATAAATAGTTTGCTCACTAGAATATACGTTTTGAGTTTATTTTTCAAAATCATTGGTCTTTCTTGATACCACCACCTGTTTTACAGCTTTTTCTAATGGATTTGCTGAGTGGGACCAAGTAGCCCCAGCACGAGGCTACTTGAATCCAATTTTCAAAAATAGAAAAAAAATATCGAGTTAAAATTGTTGTTTAAAAAAGGCTTAAGGTGGTAGCAGAACGTCTAAAAGTGGTAAAAACAAGGTTATCAGTTCAGATTATGGGTTTAACAAAGCATTCAGTGTAAAACTCGCAAAAAGTATGAAATTTCGGGTCCAAGTAGCCCCATTTTACGGTACTTTTGTTCTCTCTCTCTCTCTCTCTCTCTCTCTCTATATATATATATATATATATATATATATATATATATATATATCATTAAAAGTCCCACTCGTAAGTGGCACACTAGCAAGTGTATGGAACAAAAACAACAAGAAACATATAAGAATAATAACAGTATAAATTGAAAAACTATGCGAAGTTGAACAATATGAACTTTAGAATTTTAGAATGGGCAGTAACTGCTACGTTATCAAAGAGCTGGAGCAGTTGGCATAATATATCTCTATAGAAACCTGCAAATTAATATATTATGCCAACTGATCCAGCTCTTTGATAACGTAGCAGTTACTGCCCATTCTAAAATTCTAAAGTTCATATTGTTCAACTTCGCATAGTTTTTCAATTTATACTGTTATTATTATTATATGTTTCTTGTTGTTTTTGTTTCATACACTTGCTAGTGTGCCACTTACGAGTGAGACTTTAAATGAGATATATATAATATACATTTAACACTTTAGCTGCATTTGCGCTGTCTAAATGTATAATATTTTATTTTAAGTTCTAAGAATATTTTATATATATATATATATATATATATATATATAGAACAATTATGTCATCATTGTCTTACATGAATATGCCAATAAGTACGCTCATTTCTTTCTTACCTGTGAATGCCGGACATAACGTCCAAATCCAAAACGTCCATGGACATAACGTCCATGACCAAAACGTCCAACGGACAAAACATCCGAGGGACATAACGTCCGACGGACATAACGTCCAGCGGACATAACGTCCAACGGACACAATGTCCGACGGACAAAAGGTCCAGGGACAGAACGTCCACATTTTTGGACAGCTAGGACATAACGTCCAGTTTTAGAAGTTTATTTCTAAAATTTAATTAATAATAGGATTGGCATTGAACAATAGGTTATACTCAAATAATATTCATAACATCGTTCATTATTCCGTCAAACTCTGTTCTCTTGTGTGTGTGTGTGCGGACGGTGGAAAACGAGGACCTCAACATGCTAACACACCTTCAAACCGAGGACGCACCTGCAACCGAGGACGTCCTCGGTTTGAACTAACGCTGTTTTCGCTATCAGGGGATCTGTCTTATGGTAGAAAATTGTTTTTTATTGAAATTTAAAATTGTCCTCGGTGGCCGGTGTTTACGCACTGGTGTGTGAAGTGTCGAAAAGTTCGTGTGTGAACTCACGTCCCCGTTTTCACGTTATTAATCAACACGAGTGTAAGTCCTCGGTAATGCGAAGTTAATGTATGCCCGATACACACCTTTTTCGGAATTGATTTTTCTTCTCATTCTGGTTCTTTCATTGATGTTCATTAATGGATAAGTTGAAAGTTTTTGCGTTTCAAAGCACGAATTTCCTTTTGAAATGTCCCGTTAAAAAGAAAATCGATATAAGGAAGGGGTTTTTTCTTTCTTTTTTCAAACATTTTTGATATTTTTTATTCTGCTTCTTTTTGACTCAAAATTTGATAAACTAAAACAACATGGACAAAGCATAATAATTAGTTATGTAAAACCTCGTTATAACGAATTTCTATACGACGTAATTTCCACGACGGCGAAACACATTTAAAGTTTTCTTTCCACATATTCGAGCATACTTCGACCATCGGTCATTTCTCTTTGCGAAAATTGATGTTTACAACATATTGAACATTTTTTATGTTTTCAGTTGCAACAAAGCAAAATCTAAAAATAAAATTTAAAAAAAAAAAAAAAAAAAAATAGAAAGAAAAAAAAAAATGTTCTCAAAATATTTTTTTGTGTTATAAATACAGTCATAGTGCTTCAGAAAGTTTATTTACATCGTTTTCTTTTTTTATTTGTTAAGTAAATATGATTTGGCATTTCGTTTAGCGGAAAATGTTTTACTGAAATATGCTAAGTTTGATTTTGTATTGTACATAAAAAAGGAAAACACGTTTGTACAACTTCTACTGAAAATTTAAATCAAATTTTATTCAATTTGCACATTTGTTTTATATTAAATTTATAGTTTTGCAAGGTCCCGTTAAAAGTAAAAGTGATATAACGATGTTTTTTTTTCTTTTTTGAGACGATTTTGATATTTTTTTTGTACAGTTTCTTTTTGACTTTTAACTAGATAACCTCAAACTTCGCGCACAAAACAAAAACTTATCATTGTTAAATCTCTTTATAGTGAACTCTGATAGAACGATATTAAAATTGCAAAGAAGCACATTCTAAAGTCTTCTTTCCACATATTCGTTTATCAATCATCTCTTATAGCAAAAATTGATGTTTAAAGCGTATTGATCATTTTTTACACTTTTAGTTTCGATATTAAGTAAAATCTAAAAGTAAATTTGAAAAAAAAAGAAAGAAAGGAAAAAAAAAAGACTCACACTTTTGTATTACAGATACAGTCATAGTGCCTCAAAAAAGTTTATTTTTCTCTTCTTTTCTTTCCCTTAAAATAAAAATCTGTAAAGTTTATGTAATTTTTTATTTTGTTCAGAGTGAAATGTTTTTCTGAAATAAACCTATTTTAACATTAAATTTGATTTTTGTCTTACACTAAAAATGGGAAACTCCCAATACATTTGTGCAACTTCTGCTGCAAATTTGAACGAATAACGTTTGTTTCATATTCAATTTAAATTTTATTAGTTTTTGTTTACTTGATTCTAATTTCAATAGATTCTGAGTTCAATCTGTCACTGAGATCATAAATTTCATGCACTGATTGAAATTTAAACATCTTAGTGGGGAAAACACTATCGCGCTTAACATAAAGAGATCGGGCATGAAAAGTATTGAAAAATTGATTTCAATCTGCTGAATTTTATGAAAATGATTAATGATCTTTAAAAACTGATAATATACTACTTTATACGTGCAATGTATGACGTATCGCTAGAGTTGTACACCTCTACATAAAGTATTCATTCTCCCCGTCGCCTAAAATTTGCGGAGACCCACCACAACCGATGACCCTAATGCGTGAAAACTCTCATACAAACTCTAAAAATTTCATATGTGCAGTGTCCGCCATGACCCCATCCATGCCACTTCTTTTAGTTTTATTGAAGGTTATGCATATAATCGCATTTGCTAAGCGGCTACATAGTCAGATACACTCCGGCATTCGAGGACCTGGAGCATACACTCCGGTCTCCGAGGACCTGGAGCATACACTCCGACCTCCGAGGACCTGGAGCATACACTCCGGCCTCCGAGGACGTGGAGCATACACTCCGGCCTCCGAGGACCTGGAGCATACACTCCGGCCTCCGAGGACCTGGAGCATACACTCCGGCCTCCGAGGACCTGGAGCATACACTCCGGCCTCCGAGGACCTGGAGCATACACTCCGGCCTCCGAGGACCTGGAGCATACACTCCGGCCTCCGAGGACCTGGAGCATACACTCCGGCCTCCGAGGACCTGGAGCATACACTCCGGCCTCCGAGGACCTGGAGCATACACTCCGGCTTCCGAGGACTTGGTATTCACACACCGGCATTCGAGGACCTGGTACTTAGCCGCCGGTAAATTCACATCGACAATTCAGTACCCTTGGCCTGGTACTTACCTTGGCGCCATGAAGAGTGAAATATGAAAAGTTTTATAGTTAATATTTTTAACAACAAAATTATTTTTAATCCTTATAAATTATGAAAAATTTTTTAAAAAAAATTATAATTGTAATACGGATGAAAATTATTGGAAGTTGCCAGTTTCTACATTTCTTCTTTTTATATATTTTTTAAACAATTGTAATACGTATGAAAGTTATTAAAAGTTGCCAGTTTCTTCTTTTTATTACTTGCTACTCTCGCAGTATATTCAGTGAAATTTTTTAAGTGCTTTTTTTATCAGTATTCTGCGGAACTGAATACCGAATAGTCAGTAGCCTATTTTAGAGGAGGGAGCAGGGACCCTGGGCTCTCCCAAAGGATAAATTAATTTAGCTATTTCATTTATTATTTGCATTGACTTCTCTATTATATTAAGATTTTTTATTTTTTTTAGTTATTTAAAATGAACACAAAGCATACTTGAGTAAAAGCATTTTTGTCTGTTAAAGAAATAATACTGGAGTCAGAGGCCAGAGCGACAGAATAAATTAACTCACTGGTTTCAAATTCAAGGGAACGTCATATCGCGATTCCTCCAGTATTTATTCTTTAATAGAATCTATAATTACCTTTTTAAAAATAATGTGTAGGCTTACTTAGAACAGTCATTTAGATCCAGGAATGATCGAGATAATAGATTTTTTTCCTTCAGCTTATAAAAAAATGAAAAATGAAAGAAATCACATGGTAGTTTCTTAGCATAACCATAATATCAATAGAAACGGCATGCAGTATCAAAATGTTATATCAACTGCACCGCGGTTTTAAGAAAAAATCAGCAACTGCTTTGAAATTCGCAAAGAAATAGTTTCTGAATTCCTCAATGAAACTTATATGTCATGAAGCTATGATTTTCTTAAATTTATGATAGTTATAGTTAAAATATAAATTAGTTTATAAAAACTGTAATATAAAGGGTTTTATATATTCAATTGCTTGAAATTTTAAAGATATTTTACGTCCGCATTCAAAGTGTATTAGTTCATAATACTTATGTACAAGAGTAAATTAATTGCCTTGCGAGATCCAAAAAAATACATTAAAAAAATATCCTGAAAACATTTTTAAGAAACATTGAATCGGTGGGGGGGGGAGGAGGTTCAACTTCCGTCGCCCCTCCAAAAATTATTTCTGTATCTGCCCCTCCGACATGTTGTCGGAGTTTAATAAAACCGTAGGAAACTCAGTGGGTGGTTCCGGGAAGACACCATTGGTCTCACAAAGGAGATTAGTCTTTGTGTCCATAGCTTTGAGGCAAACCACAAAATTGACTCCAGATGGGCTATTTTCTTTTAACCTCTATATGAGGGCTACTTCATTCCTTTGAAAAAAGCTGGGAGGAAAAACTAGTTCGTGACGTCAGAGTTGTTAGGGGTTTGAGATCTGTCTTAAGTTTCCTACGTTTATTTCTCGAGTTGTTATTTTTTATGTTTGATTGTTATTTTTTAAGTTTGTTTGTTTGTTTCTGTTTTAAGTAATTTTGTCATTTCATATGCAAATTTGTTATATTTAAATTTATCTGTTGAGGAGATAATAATGTCAATTGTGCTGTTGCAACATGCAACAATTACTATCGAAAAACCAAGGGTTGTAGAAGAATTTGAAGAAGTTTTCAAAAATATTAACAGAAAAAATAATATTTACAAAGGCAAAGGTGTCACTAAGGATTTGTTTCATATACTAGAAAACAAGTATCCAAATTTATGTAAAGATGCATTGAAAAAAAAAATCGAATTCGAACGATTCGAATACGACATTTAAACCGATCTTTCAAAAAAAAAAAAAAAAAGAAAGAAATGAAGATAAAAAAACAAAAGAAATGGCTCCAGTCTAGCTTAAACACTTCTGCTAAATAAATGCATTTTATTAACATATTTAAATCAATAGTAAGAAACTTCAGTTCCAATTAAAAAATAGTAATTTTCAAAATATCAACTTTTACAATTTTTAAACATGCCAGCCGTTAAAGCTACCAGTCCTAAGCCTGGATAATGTGTGAAGGAAAGTTGTGGTTTTATTCATCAAAATGTAAGGCCACGGCCACTCAAACTTGTATATGCAACGACATCATGCTAAAATTCAGTAAAGAAAGTGGCATTAAAAATACTATCTTAGGTGTTAATGCTCGAGCGTTTGAAGAGAACAGAATGCATGAGCTTAGAAAGAAAATTAAATAATATATATTGAAACAAATTTTCTGCTTAAAGAAACTTGAAAAATACTTCTGAAAAAAGATTTAGTGCACACAATTGTCAATTAGAATAAACGAATGCAATAGTAGACAAGACTATTTCTCTTATTGAAAAATAGCAGTAAATACTGGGAAAAAATTATTTTGATACGTATTTAGACGCATTCTTTTTTGAAACAGTGATTTTCCCCGTAGAAACCGATTTCAGTACAGATTAGACATATTAAAATTTTACATTTTTAATAACTTCTTCATTAATGGCTGAAAAAAGAAATTTTTCTGCATTTTTGCAAAGAAAAAAGCATTAAAAGCAAGAAAGTTTTTTCAAAGGGGGGGGGGGGGGGCTGGAACCCCCTCTTCCCCCTATAAGTGTACCCTTGAGATTAGCTATAATATAATGGCGCTTTTAAACACTGCAGTGTCCTCGTGCCACGGGCCGACCCAAGAGGGGGGGGGGGAGGCAATCACATCACACGCCGAAGTCTGAGAGGCAGCGGCGTACGCAGGCAAATCAGTTCGGGGGGTGCTGAGCTCGAAAGTCTTTGAGCTGGGGGGGGGGATACTTATGAACTGTAGCTAAGAAAAGTTCATGTATCACTTTTCTGATATCAATACGAATGTAAGATTTCAAAAATACATCATAAAAAAAACTTGTTCTTTATTATAATTTTTATAATTAATTTTGAAAATTTCGGGGGGGGGGGGGGGCTGTAGCCCTATCAGCCCTCCCCCTGGGTACGCCACTGCTGAGAGGGCGCCCTAAACTAAACTTTTTCTGCATAACAATTATTATATTTTTTATTTTATTCTTTAAAAAAGTGTATTTTTGAATGCAAACATATTGGATAAATTCCTGATTTAATTGTGCACGGATTGCATTTTTAATTATGTAATAATTAATATAATACTGTTGGGCATTTTTTTATCTTTCAGTGTGAAAAAGCACTGGAGGGGGGGGGGGGGCACTAGAAAATATTCGTCCCGGGCGCCGTCTTTCGGGGCTATCCGAAGAGGGGCAATCGCCCTGGTGGGTGCCAAAATATGTGAGTAAGAGGGCGCAATGAACTAAGCTTTCGCTGCATTACAATTTTTTTTTTACATTTTATTCTTACAAAAGAAAAGAAAAGGCTTCTAAAAAGCAAATATATTTCAGTTTTCATTTCATTTATGGCACACATGGACTTCAGAAAACATTTCCAATTACCCTACTAATTAATATGAAAATATTCGGTGCTTTTTTCACCTCTCTGTGTGAGGGAAGGGACGGGGGCGCCAGAAAACGGTCACCCCCAGAAGTCGTCATTTTTTTAACGGCCCTGAGCAGGGCCAGTCGGGGAGGGGGGGATCGCTCCGGGTGCCGAGATTAGAGGGTGCCATAAACTAAGCTTTTGTTACATTACAATCTTTTTTTTTCTTTTTGTTATTTTACAAAAATGGTTTTTAGAAAGCAAATTGATTAGATTTAATTCCTGTCCTTTTGGTACACACAGATTTCGGATTGCATGTTCATATTGTATTGTATGCATGAATTTCTTGCCAATTGTCTCGATTCCACGTTTTGATAACTTAGTAATTTACTCGTCCATCTTATGATCATTTTGCTCGGGATTTTGTTCTTAAAATTGGAATAGAAAAAGAACAAAATCGAATTTTCAAAAAATCGTTTCAAGGTGCACACCCCCATGCTACAAACTAACTTTATGAAAAATTTCATGAAAATCGGTCTAGGTGCTATGCGCGTCACAGAGTCCGGACATCCTCCAGACATGCAGACAGAGAGAATTTCAGCTTTATTTTTAGTAAAGATGGAGTGGCTAAATCATTAATTGTACAAATGGGCAGTATGTTACTATATGGTTACCTATTTTATAAATCTGTGCACCATTGACTTTAAAGCATTTTTTACTATTGATCATTTTATATTAAATTCATTGTTGTAATTGTCGGTTGGTTGAAGGGGTAATCAAAAACTAGTTGTACCAAAAGCCGATGCAAGCAAGTAACAATGCATTATCTTTTCTCCTCCCTCGCTCTTTCTCTCTTTCGACTGCTGACATTGATTTGTCGAACCAAAACAATTTTCAATTTGTGTTATAGCTTGACCGTGAAGAGAAGGCGGATGACCTTGAAGCGAAACCTCATTTTGTATAATTTGTAATAGGAAAAATGAACCAGAAAGCACCTAAAAGTGAGAGTCGTTCTCACTGATCCTATCTATTACAAAATTATAACAATCAACCTATTACAAATGATACAAAGGATGTATTTGCTTCAAATGATGTGTCGTCTTTTCTTTGCAGTCAAGCTTTATCTTGATTTGCAAAAGAGTACATAACATTAAAAAAGTTTTGTTTGCCGGTTTCTATCCCATATTTTTGTAATTCCAATTACCCCTCATAACGCTTCAAAAGGCAGAATTTTATAAAAATTTCCTGCGGGGGGAGACACTTCCGGACCCCCAAAATTTCAGGATATTTTATACCCCCACTTACAAGGGAGCCTTTGTCACTCTCATAATGCCATTCCTCCTTAGTTTGTAAGTCTTAATGGTATACCTGTGTTCCTTTAAAGCATAGCCTAAATTGAGGTTCCAGATAATTGTTTTAAAAGTAATAAAGTTTTATTTTGTAATTGCTTAGTGTAACTGCGTTTTGTTCAAGTTCTCAATAAAAATTATCTATGCATGCATTTTATCTGAAAAACGGTGAGGTAAAGAAACAAAAAATTAACGCAGCGCTGTGGGTGAAAGTGAATGTCGATTTCGGAAGCTTTTCATTTCTTTTTTTTTTTTTTTTTCGGGGAAAAATGCCTATTTTCAGTTACTCAGCCCTAGCAGTTTGCAGCAACTCAGAGGAAAAGTACATTCTAAAGAGGTAATTTTTTCCGCATTAGAGTTGTACTTATACTAGTGCAACTCTAGTGGAGCAAGATGTACTTGAAGAGGTAACAAAAATATATTTTTTGGAATTGAAAAAACTCCCCTCCCCCTAAAAAAAATGTGTGAACATGCACCTGAAAATATTGTGCCCCCCCAACTAGTCTTTCCACCGCCCTCTTTGGAGGCCCAGCACGGGCCTGTGTACGTCACATATTAGTAAGAAAAAAACCTCTCTCAACTAACATAGAGATTTATGCTCGGAAAATTTGCCAAGCTTTACACAAAGCCTGATCTTTCTAAAATACATAAAATAAGCCCTTGTAGTTGTTTTTTCGCATGCAGTTTAGTTGCAACTACAAACTAAACTCTCACTTATATCCGAATTAAAAATTAAATAAATGATGATTTTGAGTTGCGGTTCTGGATAATATTGGAAGATATGTTTCAAAGAAATAGTTGTGAATATTTCTACAATTAGGCACAAAAATTGCATCGGCCAAATGTGTTTACATGAACGTTGATCATGAGAAACATAAAAAAACATACGAAATATACATTACACACACCTGAAATGAAAATGTTTTGAGCTCTTTAAGTTTATTGTGTGTTTTAATCAAACGAAATAAAGTTGTTCTTATCCCTTCATAAATATTCAAGTCTTCTCTTTCTTCTTCTGTGCCTATTGTCATCGTTTAGTTATTCAAGCAGTATTTTAACCCAAAGAAAAAAAAATTTCAAATTATGTTCAAAAAAGTTCTCCGATTCAAAATTCAATAAAATTTTCAACATTTTTTTTACTATTTTAACGATTGACTTAATGACTTTTCTTTGAATTGTACTCCGCCAGTGGTTACTTGTGAAATGTGCTCTAATCAGGGGTCTCTTCTATTCTTTTCTCAACGTTACTCCTGGGATGAAGAGAAGAGCAGTGGCGGATTACGGGATAGTGAGGCCCCAGGCGCAACCTGATCCGGAGGCCCTTGACAAAACAAAAATGATATAGTTAACTAATATAAACAATGCAGAAAATCAAAATTTTTTTTTGTACATTGAATCAACAAGATTTGAGGGGAAGGAGGTAGTTACTTCTTATTTAAAAGGAAAAAAAAACATTTCTGACCAAAAAAAAAAACCAAAACATTGGTGAAAAATTTTGCCTCTCTATATTTTTACGTAATTAAGCTAGTGCAAAGGGTGAGATCAAAGCTCCAGTCTCCGGCATCTAGCAAAATCCCAGCTTTTTTTGCGCTGTTTTTCAATGCAAGTGTAATTTAGAGGCGCAACTAGAAAAAACTTTTAGGGAGGGGGGGGGAGGCACTTGGACAAAAAAAAAAAGGAAAGAAAAAACCTTTGATTTTATAGGAAAGGTAAGGAAAGGGGGGAGGGTAAAAATTTTGAAACATGTAGTTTTCAAAACGCATTTTAAGACTTTCTTTGCTGATGTTATGGGGTAAAAATGTGTTGGGGACTTCAAAAATAATAGTTTCAAGTATAAATTTGTAACATTGTAAAAGCATTCATTTTAGCGAGTGGTAATTTTCACGAAAATAAATATGTTAGTGACTTCGTCTTGTTTTAAAGAAGAACATTTAGCAACTTTTAATAAGTTTACTATTCCTTTTGTTTTATTTTATTTTATTTTTAAATTTTGAAAACAGTTTTTAAAAACAGATTAAAAGCGGTGGTGCGGCGAGGAGGAGTTCGTACTTATCTACAGGCTCATGCCAGCTCATTTCAAGCATAGTCATGTTTAATTACTACTCACTAGACCATCACCAGAAAGAGAACCTCATATTTCACTAAATACAATCTGAAAAATATCATTATTTCTTAAGTCAAATTTTATTCAAAAATTCATAAAAAATATGATCCCATTGAGATCCAACTTGAAGTTTTGCACAAACGAAGATAAAACACACAAATATTGAAAAATTTGAGATTCAAAAAAAAAAAAAATCATTATGTTTTCTGAGAAATTTAAATTTTACTTTTCAAAAATGAAATTTTTCATAAAATTAATCGTTGCGTATCATATTAAACAGCAACTCATGTACTTTAAAATGCTTTTTATCAAATCTTTTTTATCTATATTTGATGCTGAGTTATCGTCCATTATATGTTCAAGCATTCATGAAAAAAAGAGGGTTTTTCTAAAAATCAAAATCTCATAAATGAAAAAAAATAATAATAATAAAAGACATACAAATCTAAAAATTTTAACTTTTGATTACCTCGAAGAATACAATCGATGAGCCAAATTTCAAAGAAATACAAAAATGTGAGGGAAAAAATTTCTCAAATTTTGGATCACACTTCACATGGAATGAACCGGCTTTCTTCTCAGAAATACGCTCTTTAAATATTTCCAGAGTAATTTCCTTCATTTGACTTTTTTTTTTTTTTGCTCATTTCTAAGCATTTCTGGAAAATGAAAAATCACTTACAATTTGTGAATCTAAGTTTAACTCGGTATCAGTTTGACCAAGCAACACCATTACGTCAGCTCAAAAACGGGGAAAAAACTTTTACGAATATAAGCAACTTCTGTTACGTTAATTCATGTCTTCTATTCAAGGAACACTGTATCTTGATTAATATGATATACAAACACCCTATGCTACAGTTGAAAGCAAATAATAAAAATTTACTTCACTATTTTTTATGGATAACTAACTCACTAAGAAAAAAAAACGGGTTTCCCTGCTTACACAGGGCGAATAGTTTACATCGATAGCAGGATAAATTCCGGCATCGTAAAAAATGATGCGTAGGAGCAGTGCATCAAAAAAAAAAAAAAAAATACGCTTCGGCTCTTTCAAAACGATTCTGTTTTTAAACTTATAAGTTATAACTTATAACTAAACTGCTAACTAAGGCACTACAAAAGAAAAAAGAGAAAAAAGTTTGATTGCTCACCTAAATTCCAGTGTTCTTTTATAACGGAAAATGCTGCTTTTCCTATTAAACTAGAAAGAGGCTAAACATTGTGACAAGACAACAAGATAACTCTAAACTGAATTGAATTGAAATATACAAGTACAAAGAGAGGAAAACGCCTGTCGCGGTCATTTTCTCAAGGTCAAAACCCCGGGGTTTTGTTATATATTAGAATACTGACGTGAAACTTAAGCAATACTAAATAATGCTTCTGCTTCCCCATTAGTTGAGCCCTTTGTTACGTCTTATCTTAACACCCCACTTTCCTGGGGACTTGTTTGAACAAAGAAGTGGGAGTTCTCGGATCTACCCCTCCCGCAATAATAAAACTGTGCAAGTGCTGGGCCTAAGTTGCAAGTGTCCCAGAAGAAGCTGAATTCGCTGAAAGTCAAAGATTCATTTGTGTTGCCCCATTGACTTTTCTCTCTGGATTTACAGAAACTTTTCTTTTATCCAAACAACTGAGAACTGAATTCATCAAAGAAGTTCAAATTAGAATATATAATTTGAAAAGTAAAAAAACTAAAATTTTCTGAATATTTTCCAAACATAAAATATTAAGGGAACGAAAAAAAGTAATACATAATTTAGGAAACTTAGAATCCGACTTTCTTTTGGCCCTCTCCGTGATTTGACGCTCCGTGCGATCCACCTTGACCGCCCATTTCGCTGACCCTGCATTTGACATCAGCAGCAGCCAGGGCCTGATTACTGCACAGGCCTACAAGGCCTGGGCCTGGGGCCCCACCTTCCAAAGGGGCCCCTAATTTCTTAAAGAACTCTGCATAGCTTTACAACTATATGAAAAATACAAGTATTTTTGAAATAATAAAAAAGTTTTGGCTTGTGTTGTAAAAAAACTTCCTTAAAAGGGACTTTTTATTCATTCTGCCAGTAACGAATGTACTTTATCATAAATATGAGGAGCCTCAAAGGGAGTTATTAAATGTACATGATAAATGATTTACACATAGATAAATGATTGACAAAGAGGCCCCCAAAAGAGCAT